>NC_086129.1:4859401-4861901 GCF_963921235.1 Mobula hypostoma | reverse complement strand
TGATGGGGGTTTCAGTTGATGACAGATGCTGCTTTTCTACGACGGCGTTTCATGTAGGTGTGATGAACAGTTAATACCAGCTAATCGAGTTAATGCCACCTCTGATAACGCTAATCTCTTTGAGCTATTAACTAAGCTAAGCTATCGTTAGCCAGGCATGGGTGCGGTGCAGGTCAATTGTCCTCAGTCCATCTGCTGCTGAAATCTTCATCCACGTCTTCATTAGTATTGAGACTGGATCATGCCTCCCTGCTGCCTGACCACCTCCTGCCTCTGGATGGTTTGCACTGTTAAAGTTAAAGTTTGTCCCAAGCCTTGTGGCCCATCAGGCTGGTGCTTATTCCGGTTTCCGTGGCGTGAAGTGACTGAGAGGACGAGACTCCCCCTCAGATAGGACGCCAGTCTATCGCGAGGTTAACCCCCAGCATTTTTGCCGGTACCCATTCTCAGCTGGGCGGACTGGAGCAGTGTGTGGTGAAGTGCCTTTGCTCAAGGACACAACACGCTGCCTCGGCCGAGACTCGAACCCACGACCTTCAGATCGTGAGCCAGCACCCTAACCACTTGGCCACACGCCACACCCGACACTGTACCCGACAATATTTAATTTATTCACCTTATTTTGTCTGTCTATCCATGATGGTTCAGTAGATTTAATTCTAAGTTATCGTATGTTGAGGTTGGAGGCCTCGGGCAGTCAGAGTCAACCATAGATATTGCATTAAAGCTGTCTAGATACGCGAGCCCGGGCAGTACGATACGGAGAGCGAGCTGTTGCCCCGTGCAACAGGCTCCCCCTCTCCACGCAGCCGATGAACCCAAAGGAACGGCCGAGACTGATACAGTTTGGTACCAGCGGCGTCGCAGGAGTTGGCGGTCGACGTCGGACTGCCTCAGGGACTCCAGCTCCGGATTTTTCCCTCGGGGTTCACTCCCGAAGCCTTCCCCCGTGAGCGGGTACAGCCCCAAGGCAGCGGAGGTTTGAGATCAGACTTTTCCCTCTCCGAGATGAGCTGCCAACCGCGGCCTGACGAGCCCCGCCTGCCCGGAGCGACTGGTTTTAAGGAGCCGGTAACCCATCTTTGCCCCCTTCTCCTGTCAGTAGAAACGGTTTCACCCGGCTTAGTAGACACACGTGAAGGCCAGGAACTGGACTTGGTTGTCAGAGGCTGTTTGAGACACACGCCATTGGGAGTATTTAATGGGTAGAGGGACCTTGTCCCCATTACCTCTCCCGACTGGGTAACAACCCGAAGGAACGCTTTACACACTGGGTCTGGGGAAACAGTCTCGTTTGACGGTATAGTTAAATGACAGTAAACTTGACTTGTCTGCCGTCCAGAGCGCACTGGGACCCTTTCAGGACTTGGTCTTGGCTGCACGGTTCCTGATTTAAGCACCTCCTCACTTTTCAATTTCACCCTCGCCTGGTTCCTGGGAGGGTGGTGTCATCCAGCCCCGCGGTCCGGTGAACTCCAACCTGCTCACTCCAAGCCGCACACAGTGGTTGGGCCTTTCGGTGTCAAGGTCGGACGTCCCACGATCCTTCCCGCCTCCGCTTCTTAATTGTCGGCTGAAATCTTTCTTTCCGACATTCTGAAGTGGTTCTGCATGAAACTGTGCCGGGGCTGTGAGCTGCCTTTTGAAGTCGAAGTTTCCTTCAGTCTGCACTGAAACACATTGCATGAAGAGCACAGTTCTTTTCTGCTGTTATCTTAACCGATCTAAACTTCTGTTTTTTTATGTGTATGTTCAAAGTTCAAAGCAGATTTATTAAGAGAATGCACATACACGTTACCATAAGCAATACTTAGATTCATTTTCTTGGGGGCATACTCAATAAATCCACAATAGAATAACAAATATAACAGAATCAATGAAAGACCACATCAACTCGGGTAATCAACCGGAGTGCAAAATACGACAAACTGTGCGAATGCAAAAAGAAGGAAATTAGATTAGATTAGATTAGATTCAATTTATTGTCACTGTGCTGACTACAGACACAAAGCCAATGAAATGCAGTTAGCATCTGACCAGAAATGCAAAGAACAGTGTTATTTACAAAATAACTGTGAATAAAAAGTAGGTGCTACAGCACACAAATATAAAAGTACTGAGACAGTACAATATGGGTGCAATACTGCTCAGCGCTGTGATGTGAGGTTCAGCAGGGTCACAGCCTCAGGGAAGAAGCTCTTCCTGTGTCTGCTGGTGCGGGAGCGGAGGCTCCAGATGGTTGAGGGGTAACCTGGTGGTGTTGGTCCTGAGGCTCCTGTACCTCCTTCCTGATGGTTGAGGGGTAATAACTGTTCCTGAACCTGGTGCTGTGGGTCCTGAGGCTCCTGTACCTCCTTCCTGATGGTTGAGGGGTAATAACTGTTCCTGAACCTGGTGGTGTGGGTCCTGAGGCTCCTGTACCTCCTTCCTGATGGGTGAGGGGTAATAACTGTTCCTGAACCTGGTGCTGTGGGTCCTGAGGCTCCTGTACCTCCTTCCT
>NC_086129.1:4839401-4849401 GCF_963921235.1 Mobula hypostoma | reverse complement strand
GATTACAGGGTCCAGCCTGTATGTCTTGCGGCAGAGTTATGGGACAGAGACGCAAAGTTACTGGAAGTTACAGAAATCAACGAAGTGTACCAGAAACGAGTTCACAGGTCAAGCAGCTCCCCAGGCTTGTGCAAGTGGTGAGATTTAGACGGGCACTAGTTATTGAGTGGGGGAGGACAGACATTTGGGGGGGGGGGTGCAATTTGGAAATGGCCGTGCTGCTGCATTGTTTAACTGGGGGTGGGGGGGGTCAGTATAGCCAGAAACCGCATGTCCGAATGGAATTTGGGCTGGGAGAGGAGAGTGGGAGCAGGGATTTCATTGACCTCATACTTACTGAGAGTTCAGCAAGGAAGTTTTCGTCCGGTTCATTGCAATGGTTAAAACACAGAACACCGAAACCTACAGCACATTGCAGGCCCTTCGGCCCACAACATTGTGCCAACCATGTATCCTACTCTAGAAACTGCCTTGAATTACCCTAGCGCATAGCCCTCCAGTTTTCTAAGCTCCACGTACCTATCTAAGAGTGTCTTAAAAGACCCTGTTGTATCCACCTCCACCACCGTCACCAGCAGTGCATTCCACCCTCTGTGTGAAAAACTTACCCCTGACATCCCCTCTGTATGTACTTCCAAGCACCTTAAAACGATGCCCCCTCGTGTTAGCCATTTCAGCCCTGGGGAAAATATGCCTCTAGCTATTCACACGATCAATGTCCCCTCATCATCTTATACACCTCTATCAGGTCACCTCTCGCCCTCCGTTACTCCACGGAGTAAAGGCCAAGTTCACTCAGCCTATTCTCATAAGGCACGCCCTCCAATCCAGGCAACATCTTTGTCAATCTCCTCTATAGTATCCACATCCCTCCAGTAGTGAGGTGACCAGAACTTACTTTATACTTTATTGTCACCAAACAATTGATACTAGAACGTACAATCATCACAGCGATATTTGATTCTGCGCTTCCCGCTCCTTGGATTACAAATCGATAGTAAATATTAAAAATTTAAATTATAAATCATAAATAGAAAATAGAAAAATGGGAAGTAAGGTAGTGCAAAAAAACTGAGATGCAGGTCCGGATATTTGGAGGGTATAGCCCAGATCCGGATCAGGATCCGTTCAGCAGTCTTATCACAGTTGGAAAGAAGCTGTTCCCAAATCTGGCCGTACGAGTCTTCAAGCTCCTGAGCCTTCTCCCGGAGGGAAGAGGGATGAAAAGTGTGTTGGCTGGGTGGGTCGTGTCCTTGATTATCCTGGCAGCACTGCTCCGACAGCGTGCGGTGTAAAGTGAGTCCAAGGACGGAAGATTGGTTTGTGTGATGTGCTGGGCCATGTTCACGATCTTCTGCAGCTTCTTCCGGTCTTGGACGGGACAACTTCCATACCAGGTTGTGATGCACCCTAGAAGAATGCTTTCTACGGTGCATCTATAAAAATTAGTGAGGGTTTTAGGGGACAGGCCAAATTTCTTTAGCTTTCTCAGGAAGTAAAGGTGCTGGTGGGCCTTCTTGGCAGCGGACTCTGCTTGGCTGGACCAAGTCAGGTCATTTGTGATACTGACCCCGAGGAACTTAAAGCTTTTGACCAGTTCCACTTGCGCACCACCGATGTAAACAGGGTCGTGCGGTCCGCTACTCCTTCTGAAGTCAACAACCAATTCCTGAACACAGTATTCCAAGTGGGGTCTGACCAGGGTCCTATATAGCTGTAACATTACCTCTCGGCTCTTGAGCTCAATCCCACGGTTGGTGAAGGCCCACACACCGTGCGGCGTCTATGAACCGAGGTGACGGAGACCTTGATGTGGCAGCAGGTGACCCGAGGCAGAAGTAACCTCACAGCAAAGATCAAAGCTCCCCGCTGGGAACTCCTTTCTCTGTAACACACATCAAAGTTGCTGGTGAACGCAGCAGGCCAGGCAGCATCTCTAGGAAAAGGTGCAGTCGACGTTTCAGGCCGAGACCTCTTCCTAGAGATGCTGCCTGGCCTGCTGCGTTCACCAGCAACTTTGATGTGTGTTGCTTGAATTTCCAGCATCTGCAGAATTCCTGGTGTTTTCCTTTCTCTGTAATTGTTTTTTACAGAGTCAGTGGCTGCGCGTTGATTGTGGAAACGGGGAGGAACCGAGCCAGGCTAGACTCAAATGCAACCCAAAAGGAGACGCGGTAACCTCCCGGTAAACTCCAGCTGGGGTGGTATACAGCGCAGGGCACCCGATGAGAGAAGTCGCTGCCGGCGTAAAAATAGCGGGGTCCATCGCCTGGAGACCACTGGGAATACGTACGGGCTCAGGCCTACAACATGACAGCCCATTACAGGCCTGTTGGCCCATGATGCTGTGCTGACCTTTGAACCTGCGCCAAGATCAGTCTAACCCTCCCACAGAGCCCTCTCTATCTAAGAGGTTTTTAAATGTTGCTGTTATGTACCCCGTAACTGGGTTGCCAAACCAGCAGAAAGGGACCACTCGTTGGAGTCTGGATTACTAGGAACTAATAAAGTTTTATTAAAGAAATAAGTAACACAGTACTCTAATCGTAAGGATATAAATGTCACAGGTTAGCAATGATAAAACACACATGTACACAGAACTAGGGTAATAGGGATCAACCAAGCTCTATCGCAGTCTAGGGGTAAAATGATCAGTCTTAAGTGACGCAGAGTTCCGTTCAGCTTAGTACAGTTCGCAGTAATCGCTGTTGTGCGGTTGGGGAGAGAGCGGGGGGTGCAATTTGATTCAGGCAGACCTTTGATGTCTTTGCAGTTGGTTTTTGGGTGGACCCTTTTATGTCTTCTATCCCGCTGTGGTCACCGACTGTGACCGCTCCGTTCCGAATACGATCGTTCTTCCACTGTGAACCCGGCACCCAGGCAAGGGCAGACACACACACCAGGTTCCCGCCGATCGTACCTTTACACCCTGTGAGCCTATGGTCGGTTCCCGCGAACCGGACCTCCAAACTCCCACCAACTTGTGGGGGGCACACCGCTCTTTCCGGGGTCTCGTTATATGGTGATCTTGTGGTGTGTTGCGTGCCCAACGAACCTGCTCTTTTTATCCCCCTGCTGGGGTATCGCCTGTCCGTCAAACTTCAAACGTTTCAGGTTCAAAGCAACCGGTCTGTCAATATTCTGAATTGTGTCTCTTTTCCGTTAATCCCTCTCTCCTCTCTTATTAGCATTTTGAATGTTCCTCCATTGTCTCTCTTATCTCTCTCATTAGCATCAATTGCCCGATAGCTTGGTTTGGCATCACATCGCTAATCCATCTGCTTCTACCACCACGCCTGGCAAACACATTCCACTCTCTGTGTGAAGAACTAACCTCTGACATTCCCCATATTACTTCACTACAATCATCTTAAAATTATGCATCCTCATATTAGGCATTTCTACCCTGGGGAAAAGTCTCTGGCTGTCAACTCTATCTATGCCTCTTATCATCTTCTGCACCTCTATCAATTCCCTCTCATCCTCCTTCACTCTAAAGAGAAACACACTTGCTCACTCAACCTGTCCTCACAGACCTGCTCTCGAATCCAGGCAGCACCCCGGCAAAACTCCTCTGCATCCCCTCTAAAGTTCTCCACGTCGTTCCTGTATCACAGAAATTAACCTAAGAGAGCGTGCAACTGTTGCTTTGCCTTATTACGTTTGAGAAAAGAAGAAGATATTTTATTAAGTAAAATCAATGGATGAAGTGTTATCACTGGATTGAAAACCTTTTCGAGACTGTTGCTTCCTCAGAAATTCTTTTAGTTATGATCGGTCGCTGAAGCTGAACACAAACATAACTATGCACTATTTGTACCACGAGAAATAATCTTTTATTGAATGTAATGTGTTAACTTGAATAACGGGGCTGCCGGGGGCAAAAGTTCAGGAGTTTGTAAACTGAGAAGGACAGGTACTCCATCTCTAATGTGAGGATTATATCAGGACTACCTGTACCCTGTGCGAGGATTACTAGTACCCTGTGTGAGAATTACTTGTACTCTGTGAAGATTACTTGTACCCTATGTGTGAGCATTACCTGTAATCTATGTGAGGATTACCTGTAGTCTGTGTGAGGATTACCTGTGCTCTCTGTTGAATTACCCGTACTCTGTATGAGGTGTATCTGTACTTTATGTGAGGATTTCATGTAGTCTGACAGTAGGTGCAGGAGTAGGCCATTCAGCCCTTCGAGCCAGCACCACCATTCACTGTGATCATGGCTGATCATCCACAATCAGTACCCCGTTCCTGCCTTCTCCCCATATCCCTTCACTCCACTATCTTTAAGAGCTCTATCTAACTCTTTCTTGAAAGCATCCAGAGAATTGGCCTCCACTGCCTTCTGAGGCAGAGCATTCCACAGATCCACAACCCTCTGTGTGAAAAAGTTTTTCCTCAACTCCGTTGTAAATTGTCTACCCCTTATTCTTAAACTGTAGCCTCTGGTTCTGAACTCACCCATCAGCGGGAACATGCTTCCTGCCTCCAGCGTGTCCAATCCCTTAATAATCTTATATGTTTCAATAAGATCCCTTCTCATCCTTCTAAATTCCAGAGTATACAAGCCCAGTCGCTCCAATCTTTCTACATATGACAGTCCTTCCATCCCGAAATTAATCTTGTGAACCTACGCTGCACTCCCTCAATAGCAAGAATGTCCTTCCTCAAATTTGGAGACCAAAACTGCACACAGTACTCCAGGTGTGGTCTCACCAGGGCCTTGTACAGCTACAGAAGGAAGGAGGATTACCTGTACTCTATGTGAGGATTACCTGTACTCTGTGTGAGGATTACTGGGACTCTGTGTGAGGATTACCTGTACTCTATGTGGCGATTACTTGTACCCTATGTGAGGATTTCATATACTGTGTGTGAGGATTGCCTGTACTCTGTATGAAGGTTACCTGTATTCTGTGTGAGGATTACCTCTACTCTCTGCATGAGGATTACATGTACACTATATGACGATTACCTGTACTTTCTGTGAGAATTGCCTGTACTCTATCTGAGGATTACCTGTACTTTCTGTGGGAATTGCCTGTTCTCTATCTGAGGATTACCTGTAGTCTATGTGAGGTGTATCGGTACTCTATGTGAGGTTTACCTGTACTCTGTGTGATGATTACCTGTATTCTATGTGAGAATTCCCTGTACTCTATGTGAGGATTACCTGTACTCTAGTGTGGATTACCTGTACTCTGTGTAAGGTGTACCTTAACTCTACGTGAGGATTACCCGTCTGTGTGAGAATTACCTGTACTCTGTGTGAGGATTACCTGTACTCTGTGTGAGAATTACCTGTAGTCTGTGTGAGGGTTACCTGTACTCTATGTGTGAGGATTACCTGTACTCTGTGTGAGAATTACCTGTACTCTGTGTGAGGATTACCTGTCCTCTGTGAGGATTACCTGTACTATCAGGACTACTTGTACCCTATGTGTGATGATTACCTGTACTATGTGATGATTGCCTGTACTCTGTGTGATGATTACCTGTATTCTGTGTGTAACATGAGATTACTTGTACTCTGTGTGAGGATTATACCTGTACTCTCTGTGGGATTACCTGTACTCTGTGTGACGTTTACCTGTACTGTCTGTGTTTATTTTACTTTGCCCATTTTATCAGTATTGAACTGGTGTTAATACTAGTCAAACAACTGTCAGCCACGTTTTAAAGGTCTTCATCTTCTGGCAGTTTATGTAAGCTACGTGTCCCACAGGCGTCAAATGGTAAAATAGTCTGTCAGTTGTTTCAGGGATCGTGCTCCCCTCGAACCTCCCAATGGTCTGTTAAGCTTTTTGCTTTACCTATCGAAACATAGACGATATTGGCAGTTGATGTCTACCACGTACGAACATCAGGAGAAACTTGCAGAGGCTGCAGATGTAGTGAAGTCGAAAAGGGAAATGGCTCTTACTTCTAAAAGGCACTTGACAGTCCTTCAGAAGCACGCTGGATGCCAAGGGTATATTTTTGAGTTGGGGGGTCACTGTGAAAGGACGTGGGCCCAGAGCCGTGGGTTAGCAGGAATCCTGAGATTCACACAAGCCGGAGTATCACTAGTGTGTTTGGCCGTGAGCTTGCCTCTCATTCTCAAACAAGGGGAAGGTCTGGCCAGTGCATGATCACAGGCACTCTCAACCTGGAGCCCAAGAATGGCATGAGAAAGGTCGGGAACCCCTGCGTAACATCACCTCACCCGTCTCGCCAAGAACTTCAGCCTTTACGTATTGTTTCCCTTAGATTTCTCAGCCTGTACTGACACCTCTAACGTCCCTGCAAAGTTCTACCTTCTCCTGCCATCAACGCCTCCGCCAAACGATTCGCCAAATGACCTCTCTCGCGGCTGATCCCCCAGCCTCACCCTGTCAGAGATCTTCCTGTTGATTTACCCATCGGCACCTCCCCTCCCCCACAGGAGCGTAGTCCCCCTTCCCAGACCCGATACATTTAACCCGCATTCTCTCTCCGCGAGGGCTGCCCGACCTGCTGAGTGTTTCCGGCGTTTCTGTTGCGTCCTGCGTGCCACTGACTTACCGAGAGCCATTGTCACAATAGTCAACCAAAGTTAAATAGTCATAGTCATACTTTATTAATCCCGGGGGAAATTGGTTTTCTTTACAGTTGCTCCATAAATAATAAATAGTAATAAAACCATAAATAGTTAAATACTAATATGTAAATTATGCCAGTAAATTATGAAATAAGTCCAGGACCAGCCTATTGGCTCAAGGTGTCTGACCCTCCAAGGGAGGAGTTGTAAAGTTTGATGGTCACAGGCAGGAATGACTTCCTATGACGCTCTGTGCTGCATCTCGGTGGAATGAGTCTCTGGCTGAATGTACTCCTGTGTCCACCCAGTACATTATGTAGTGGATGGGAGACATTGTCCAAGATGGCATGCAACTTGGACAGCATCCTCTTTTCAGACACCACCGTCAGAGAGTCCAGTTCCATCCCCACAACATCACTGGCCTTACGAATGAGTTTGTTGATTCTGTTGGTGTCTGCTACCCTCAGCCTGCTGCCCCAGCACACAACAGCAAACATGATCGCACTGGCCACCACAGACTCGTAGAACATCCTCAGCATCGTCCGGCAGATGTTAAAGGACCTCAGTCTCCTCAGGAAATAGAGACGGCTCTGACCCTTCTTGTAGACAGCCTCAGTGTTCTTTGACCAGTCCAGTTTATTGTCAATTCGTATCCCCGGGTATTTGTAATCCTCCACCATGTCCACACTGACCCCCTGGATGGAAACAGGGGTCACCGGTACCTTAGCTCTCCTCAGGTCTACCACCAGCTCCTTAGTCTTTGCAGCAGAGCTGGGGCGGTACTGTGTGACCACAGAAACCACTGCTTATGAATTAAAAATAAACACCGTAATCCGGGTGAATATAAAGTATCTTCTGTTTGCTGAACTGTGGTCTGGCTCAGAAGGTTATACGACACAGAACAATACCATAGACTGGAAGACCATAGGATATCCTAGCAGAATTCGGCCATTCGGCCCATCGAGTCTCCTCCGCCATTTCATCACGGCCGATCCAATTTTCCTCTCAGCCCCAGCTCCCTGCCTTCTCCCCCTGTATCCTTTCATTCCCCGACCAGTCAAGGCTCTATCTACCTCTGCCTTAAATATACGTAAAGATTTACCCTCCACAGCTGCCTGTGGCAAAGAATTCCACAGATTCACCAGTCTCTGGCTAAAGAAATTCCTCCTCACCTCCGTTCTAAAAGGACGCCCCTCTGCTCTGAGGATGTGCCCTCTGGTCACAAAGTTCACGAGGTTAATTCCTGGGATGGCCGGACTGTCATACGTCGAAAGGTTGGAGCGACTGGGCTTGTATACATTGGAAATTAGAAGGCTGAGAGGGGATCTTATTGAAACATATAAGATTATTAAGGGATTGGACACACTAGAGGCAGGAAACATGTTCCCGCTGATGGGTGAGTCCAGAACCAGAGGCCACAGTTTAAGAATAAGGGGTAGGCCATTTAGAACGGAGTTGAGGAAAAACTTTTTCACCCAGAGAGTGGTGGATATATGGAATGTTCTACCCCAGAAGGCTGTGGAGGCCAAGTCTCTGGATGCTTTCAAGAAAGAGATGGATAGAGCTCTTAAAGATAGCGGAATCAAAGGTTATGGGGATAAGGCAGGAACTGGATACTGATAGTGGATGATCGGCCGTGATCACAGTGAATGGTGATGCTGGCTCGAAGGGCCGAATGGCCTACTCCTGCACCTATTCTCGATTGTCTATTGGTCTGAGGCTCTCACAGCATAGGAACCATCTTCTCCGCATCCACTCTATCGAGGCCTTTCAAAATTCCATAGGTTTCAATTAGGTCACCTCTCGTTCTTCTGAATTCCAGTGAATACAGGCCCAGATCCATCACACGCTCCTCACTATGACAAGCCATTCAACCTTGGAATCATTTCTGTGAGCCTCCATTGAACCCCCTCCAGTTTCAGTACATCCTTTCTAAGATAAGGGTGAATACAGAGCAGGTACAGGCCCTTCGGCCCACAATGTTGTACTGATCCAATTACTGTAAGTTAGCAATGGAATGGTACTAACTGTCAATAGTTGCGGGTCCAGAGAGATTTGAGCTCCAAATTGTCGGCTTTGATTGAGGGAGGTACAGTTCCCGTACCAGGCTGTGATGCAGCCAGTCAGGATGCTCTCATTTGTGCCCCTGTAGAAAGTTCTTAGGATGTGGGGGCCCACGCCAAACTTCTCCAACCGTCTGGAGAACTTTCTGTAGGGGCACAAGAGCTTTGTAACTGCATCGATGCGCTGGGTCCAGGTTGGGTCCTCAGAGATCTTGACAGCCCGGGAGCTGGAAAGCTGTTCAATACTGGGACGTATCTCGTTCTGCGTAGGTTCATTCCGTCTGGAGAAGCCTGCACGTCCTTGCCCTGTTTTGAGTCAGAGCTCAGCCACGCGAAGTCAGGAGGGTAATGGACGGTGGATTCGCAGACGCTAGCTGGGAGGGAAAGGCTTGCCCACGGCCCCATTAACTGCTCCCGTGCCTGGTTTCTGCAGTGTCGTTTCAAGGCCAGGGCGAAGAGGTTTCACGTGTTCGTTCTCGTCGTCTGTCTGACGGTGAGCCACTTGTGCAGAATTTACAGAAGGCTGAGGTGATTTTAAATCATCCTGACAGTGGATTCCTGTGCCAATCGTCCCTGTACCGATGCTCGTTGCTGGGAGCTGAGGGCCGTTGAGTGTTGTACTGAGCAATATCCTGGCTGAGTGAATGCGTGAAATCAGTAAGAGATTCTTCACGGTGATTAACCAGAACAAAGGTTCAGTCTCAGTAAACCGGGCATTCCTGGTCAAGGCCTCAAAATCAGCTCCTCACCACCACCACCCAGCACCTCAGGGACAGTATTGTCTCCCCCAACACTGACAAAATCATTCCCCACCCCCTCACAGACAATATTGTCTCCTCCCACGGACAGCATTGTTTCCCTCCACAGACAAAATCATTCCCCACCCACCCCCCACCGACAAATTTGCTCCCCCCCACACACAGACAGAATTGTTTCCCACACACACACACACACCACCCCCTCCCTCGCAGACAGTATTTGTCCCATGGACAAATTCATTCCCCCCCCCCATGGACAAATCTGTTTCCTCCCCCCTCCACACAGACAGAATCGTTCCCCACAGCCCCTGTGGACAGTACCATCTCCCACCCCACAGACAAAATCATTCCCCACCCCCCTCCCGCAGACAGTATCATCTCCCCCCAAGACAAAATCATTCCCCACCACAGACAGATTTGTTCCCCAACCCCCTCTGATGGACAGTACCATCTCCCCCCCACAGACAAAATCAGTCCCCCGCCTCACAGAAAGTATCATCTCCCTCCACAGACAAATTCATTCACACTCCCCCCCCCCACAGACAGTATTGTCTCCCCATGGACAAATTCATTCCCCCCGCCCAGCAGGCAGAATTGTCTCCTTCCCACGGACAAAT
>NC_086129.1:4794401-4834401 GCF_963921235.1 Mobula hypostoma | reverse complement strand
GAAATCAGTTTTTGCAGGGTGGGATGTCTGGGAATCACCAACGTCTTTGAACGGAAACTCCTGCAAAAGGCAGTGGGTTCGGCCCAGTACATCACTGGTTTGGCCCTCCTAACTATTGAGCACATCTACATGAAACGCTGTCGTAGGAAAGCAGCATCCATCGTCAGAGATCCCCATCACCCAGGCCAGGCTCATTTCTTGCTGCTGCCATCAGGAAGGAGGTACAGGAGCCTCAGGACCCACACCACCAGGTTCAGGAACAGTTATTACCCCTCAACCATCAGGAAGGAGGTACAGGAGCCTCAGGACCCACACCACCAGGTTCAGGGGACAGTTATTACCCTTCAACCATCAGGAAGAAGGTACAGGAGCCTCAGGACCAACACCACCAGGTTCAGGGACAGTTATTACCCCTCAACAATCAGGAGGAAGGTACAGGAGCCTCAGGACCCACACCACCAGGTTCAGGAACAGTTATTACCCCTCAACCATCAGGAAGGAGGTACAGGAGCCTCAGGACCCAGACCACCAGGTTCAGGGGACAGTTATTACCCTTCAACCATCAGGAAGAAGGTACAGGAGCCTCAGGACCAACACCACCAGGTTCAGGGACAGTTATTACCCCTCAACAATCAGGAGGAAGGTACAGGAGCCTCAGGACCCACACCACCAGGTTCAGGAACAGTTATTACCCCTCAACCATCAGGAAGGAGGTACAGGAGCCTCAGGACCCACACCACCAGGTTCAGGAACAGTTATTACCCTTCAACCATCAGGAAGGAGGTACAGGAGCCTCAGGACCCACACCACCAGGTTCAGGAACAGTTATTACCCCTCAACCATCAGGAAGGAGGTACAGGAGCCTCAGGACCCGCACCACCAGGTTCAGGAACAGTTATTACCCCTCAACCATCAGGAAGGAGGTACAGGAGCGTCAGGACTCACACCACCAGGTTCAGGAACAGTTATTACCCCTCAACCATCAGGAAGGAGGTACAGGAGCCTCAGGACCCACACCACCAGGTTCAGGAACAGTTATTACCCTTCAACCATCAGGAAGGAGGTACAGGAGCCTCAGGACCCACACCACCAGGTTCAGGAACAGTTATTACCCCTCAACCATCAGGAAGGAGGTACAGGAGCCTCAGGACCCGCACCACCAGGTTCAGGAACAGTTATTACCCCTCAACCATCAGGAAGGAGGTACAGGAGCCTCAGGACCCACACCACCAGGTTCAGGAACAGTTATTACCCCTCAACCATCAGGAAGGAGGTACAGGAGCCTCAGGACCCACACCACCAGGTTCAGGAACAGTTATTACCCTTCAACCATCAGGAAGGAGGTACAGGAGCCTCAGGACCCACACCACCAGGTTCAGGAACAGTTATTACCCCTCAACCATCAGGAAGGAGGTACAGGAGCCTCAGGACCCACACCACCAGGTTCAGGAACAGTTACGACCCCTCAACCATCAGACACTCGAAAAAAAAAAGGGGATAACTAGACTCACTTGCCCATCCATTGAGATGTTCTCACAAGCAATGATCCCTCATGCCCTCCTTATTTATTGCTATTTATTTATTTTTGCGTTTGGACAGTCTGTTGTCTTCGACTCTCTGCCTGACCTTTCACTGATCCTGTTTGCAGTTACTATTCTATAGATTTCCTGGGTATGCCCGCAGGAAAAAGAATCTCAGGGTCATATGTGGCAACACGTATGTACTCTGATAACAAATTCTCTGTTGAACTTTTTTGATTGGCATTGCCATCGTTCCTGACTAACTGCTAGATCTTCCACAGAACATGAGGAAACCTGCAGGTGCTGGAAGTTCAAGCAACACACATCAAAGTTGCTGGTGAACGCAGCAGGCCAGGCAGCATCTATAGGAAGAAGCACAGTCGACGTTTCGGGCCGAGACCCTTCGTCAGGGTCTTTTGCTGATCCTGTTTACAGTTACTATTCTATAGATTTGCTGAGTATACCCACAGGGGAAAAAAATCTCAGGGTTGACATGGTGACTCTGATAATAAAATTTACTTTGAACTTAAAAATTTTCTTTCTCCTCCTCTCTTCATTTTGTGTTCACTCTCTCTTCTTTCTTTACCGGCCTTTCACTTTTACTCCTTCTCTCCCCCTCGTTATGTATTTTTCTCTCTATCTGAGCCTGGATCTCTCTATGGGGGCGAGGTTAGTTAACGTGTGTGGGTTATAATCACCTCCACAGCGGGCTCATTGATAAGTCTCACCCACTTCTGGTAGAGACAACAATGAGGACATCCTTCCCAATCTCTTCCTTTCACTCTTAAATCTCCGTGAAGAATCCGAATCGGGTTTAATATCACCGGCATGTGCCGTGAAATTCGGATGTGGCAAAGTTGTTTCCCATGATGGGGGAGTCTAGTACAAGAGGGCATGACTTAAGGATTCAAGGGCGCCCATTCAGAACAGAAATGTGAAGAAATTCTTTTGCATAGAACATAGAACATAGAATAGTACAGCACAGTACAGGCCCTTCGGCCCACAATGTCGTGCTGACCCTCAAACCCTGCCTCCCATATAACCCCCACCTTAGATTCCTCCATATACCTGTCTAGTAGTCTCTTAAATTTCACTAGTGTATCCGCCTCCACCACTGACTCAGGCAGTGCATTCCACGCACCAACCACTCTGTGAGTAAAAAACCTTCCTCTAATATCCCCCTTGAACTTCCCACCCCTTACCATAAAGCCATGTCCTCTTGTATTGAGCAGTGGTGCCCTGGGGAAGAGGCGCTGGCTATCCACTCTATCTATTCCTCTTATTATCTTGTACACCTCTATCATGTCTCCTCTCATCCTCCTTCTCTCCAAAGAGTAAAGCCCTAGCTCCCTTAATCTCTGATCATAATGCAGACTCTCTAAACCAGGCAGCATCCTGGTAAATCTCCTCTGTACCCTTTCCAATGCTTCCACATCCTTCCTATAGTGAGGTGACCAGAACTGGACACAATACTCCAAGTGTGACCTAACCAGAGTTTTATAGAGCTGCATCATTACATCACGACTCTTAAACTCTATCCCTCGACTTATGAAAGCTAACACCCCATAAGCTTTCTTAACTACCCTATCCACCTGTGAGGCAACTTTCAGGGATCTGTGGACATGTACCCCCAGATCTCTCTGCTCCTCCACACTACCAAGTATCCTGCCATTAGTCAGAGGGTGGTGAATCTATGGAATTTGTTGCCACGGGCAGCAGTAGAGGCCAAGTCATTGGCTGTATCTAAGGCAGAGATTGATAGGTATCTGAGTAGCCAGGGCATCAAAGGTTATGGTGAGACGGCGGGGGAGTGGGACTAAATGGGAGAATGGATCAGCTCTTGATAAAATGGCGGAGCAGACTCGATGGGCTGAATGGCCGACTTCTGCTCCTTTGTCTTATGGTCTAACTTTATGGCAGCGGTGCAATGAAATACACGATGAATAAATATAGGGGGAAAAAACTGGGTTGCACTAAGAATATATATGTCCAGTAAATAGTTAAGTTAAAATTAAGTTGTGCAAAAAAAAAACACAGAAATAAAAAAATTAGCCAGGTAGAGCTCATGGTTTCAAAGCCCGTTCAGAAGTCGGATGGCGGAGGGGAAGAAGCTGTTCCTGAATCACTGAGTGTGTGTCTTCAGGCTCCTGTACCTCCTCCCTGATGGTAACAGTGAGAAAAGGGTAGGTCCTGGGTGCTGGGGGTCCTTACCACCTTCCCAAGGCACCGCTCCTTGAAGATGTCTTGGATGCTCCCCACATGGGGCTGATTAATTTTACAAGCTTCTGCAACTTGCTTTGATCTTTTGCAGTAGCCTCCCCGCCTTCCCATACCAGACAGTGATGCAGCTAGTTAAACCTTTGAATGTCCTCCCCTTTCTCTCCCTTCATTCTGTGCTTTCACAGTCCTAGACAAGCGTCATCACAGTGTCCTTGCCTGATTTTTTTGTTTTGTTCCCTGCAGAGCCCCCTACGAACCGCAGGATTTAAATTCCGGTTAGCGAGACGCGCTTGCTTTGTTTTGACTTGTCCAGCCCTTTCCTGCACGATCGCCCTGTGCCAGATGACACAGCTTATAAAATCAATAGCCTTGTAGACCGTGTCCAGCTGCTCGCCGAATGGCTGGAGAGGTCTTCATTAACCCTGACGGAAAGGGTTCCGGTGAACAGTTGGTGAAGAGGAGAGACAGACAGACAGATACACACACACATACACGCACGCACACACACACACACACACACACACACACACACACACACACACGCACACCCACATACGCACACACACACTCACACTCACACTAACACACACAGACACACACACGCACACACTCACACACACACAGACACACACACACACTCTCACACACACTCACACACACACACACACACACAGACACACTAACACACACAGACACACACACATACGCACACACACACTCACACTCACACTCACACTAACACACACAGACACACACACGCACACACTCACACACACACACAGACACACACACACTCTCACACACACTCACACACACACAGACACACACACACACACACTCACACACACTCACACACACACACAGACACACACACACTCTCACACACACTCACACACTCACACTAACACACACAGACACACACGCACACACTCACACACACACACACACTCTCACACACACTCACACACACACACACTCACACTAACACACACACACACTAACACACACACATACACACACACACACACGCACTCACACACTCACTGCTGGAGGAACTCAGCAGGTCAGGCAGCGTCTATGGAGAGGAATAAACACAAGAGATTCTGCAGATGCTGGAAATCCAGAGCAAAACACACACACACACACACACACACACACACACCAGCTCTTCGAGCCTAGACCCTTCATCAGGTCTGGAAAGGAAGGGAGAAATTGATCTTATATTTAAGGATTTCAAAGACCTGCTGTTCAGACTGTCCCTGATGTGCTCTTGTAATCAGGGAAGGGGGAAAGATGCTTTTGGCTCATTGGCCTTCTGAATCAAAGTATTGAGTACTGGAGATGGGATGTTACGTTGAGGTTGCACTCGACGTTGGTGAGGCCTAATTTGAAGTACTGTGTGCAGATGTAAATCAGGTTGAAAGAGTACTGAGAAAATTTACAAGGATGTTGCCGGGTCTGGAGGACCGGAGTTGTAGGGAAAGACTGAATAGGTTGGGACGTTTGACAGCGTAAACCAGCGTGCTGTTTTGGTACGTCTCCCCTCTTGCTGTGAAAGGGGGTTCACCTCTCTTTCCCTTCATGAGGGAGAGAGGGAGCCTGAGGTCTGTCAAATTGTCGGGCGAACGTGTCGTCTTTGGGGCATCGCAGGTCATGGTTTTTCTTTGTTATTGCCTGCTAGGTTGGGGAGGGAGGTGCTGATGCTTTGTTGTGGGGGTGGGGGAGGGCCGTTGATCTGCTGCTTGTGCGTGGGAGGGGGAGTGAGAGGGGGGTTTGGGGTTCTAACCTTTTAACTGTCACTCATTCTGCTCCGTTTATGTGGATGTTAGCGAAGAAGAAGAATTTCAGGATGTAGATGCGTACACACTTGAATGGAACTGTTGAACGACTGAACTTTGTTCCGTGGAACGTGGAAGATTTGAGGGGAGATTTGATGAGGGGGTACACATTGGGTAAAACTCCAGCAGGCTTTTCCCACTGACGTTGGGTGGGACTACAACTAGAGGTCATGGGTTAAGGGTGAAAGGTGAGAAGTTTAGGGGGAACATGACCTTCACTCAGAAGGTCATGAGAGTGTGGAACGAGCTGCCAGTGCAAGTGGTGCAGATTGAATTGACTTTATTTCTTACATCCTTCACGTACACGAGGAGTAAAAATCTTTACATCACGTCTCCGTCTAAATGTGCAATGTGCAATTTATAGTAATTTGTGAAAAAAAAATACTATGTACAATAGGACAGTCGATATAACATAGAAATACAGCTGTATCAGCGTGAGTTAATCAGTCTGATGGCCTGGTGGAAGAAGCTGTCCCGGAGCCTGTTGGTCCTGGCTTTTATGCTGCGGTACCGTTTCCCGGATGGTAGCAGCTGGATCAGTTTGTGGTTGGGGTGACTCGGGTCCTCAATGATCCTTCGGGCCCTTTTTACACACCTGTCTCTGTAAATGTCCTGAATCGTGGGAAGTTCACATCTACAGATGTGCTGGGCTGTCCGCACCACTCTCTGCAGAGTCCTGCGATTGAGGGAGGTACAGTTCCCATACCAGGCAGTGATGCAGCCAGTCAGGATGCTCTCAATTGTGGCCCTGTAGAAAGTTCTTAGAATCTGGGGGGCCCATACCAAACTTCCTCAACCGTCTGAGGTGAAAGAGGTGCTGTTGTGTGTTTTTCACCACACAGCCGGTACGTACAGACCACATGAGGCCCTCGGTGATGTGGATGCCGAGGAACTTAAAGCTGTTCACCCTCTCAACCCCAGATCCATTGTCTGTAGGGGTTAGCCCGTCTCCGTTCCTCCTGTCGTCCACCACCAGCTCCTTTGTTTTTTGCGACGTTGAGGGAGAGGTTGTTTCCCTGGCACCGCTGCGAGCTCGATTTCAACGTTTAACAGAAGTTCGGATGGGTACATGGATGGTAGGGGTACGGAGGGCTGTGGTCACCGTGCAGGTCGATGAGAGTAGGATGGTTTCAGCACGGACTAGATGGGCCAAAAGGCCTCTCTGTATGCTGTACTTCTCCATGACTCTGTGACTCTTGTGTTGGAGGGGAGAACATTATAGTTTCAGTCGCCGAGCCCGTGCAGGACGTGCTCCCGGTAATCACGATTTCTGTACATTTTTTTTTAAAAAAGAGAGAGAGGAATTGCCTAACAATCTTTCTCCTTAAAATTGCAGATTACTTGGCAAACCAGGGGCGCCTGAGCGAGCTGGAAGCCAGGCGCAAGTTCTGGCAGATCCTCTCAGCGGTGGAATACTGTCACAACCGCAAGATCGTCCATCGGGATCTGAAAGCTGAGAACCTACTGTTAGACGGCAACATGAATATTAAAATAGCAGGTACGTGCCCAGAGCGCGGAGGGGGGAGGGTCGAGAGTATACCTCATTCAGAAAGAAGAAGTACCTCCAGGAAATGCAGGGCAGTCCACGCTTTTGTTCGATTTCACACTGCCGACCACCGCAGGTACAGGAGCGTTTCCCAGCTCGTACGTTTGGAACGTTAGCGCCGAATGCGTTCCGCGTCCAACGTCACTTGTGCGGTTTCAACATTGTCTTACAGGGTCGCGAACAAGTACAGCGCAGAAACAGGCCCTTCGGCCCATCTAGCGCATGCCAAACCGTTTCAGCTGCCTGATCCCATCGATCTGCGCCCGGGACCATAGCCCCTAAACCGTCCGGGTACCTGTCCAAACTTCTCTTAAACGTTGAAGTCGAGCTCGCGTGCAACCTGCTTGGCGCGGGAAGCTCATTCCACACTCTGACCGTCCTCCGAGGGAAGACGGTGTTTCCCCTTAAGGCTGATTTATGCTTGTGCGTACTAGCCTACGCAAGTGGGCTATGCCATTGTGAGCGTTTGTACTTGAGCGTCAAATGTACGCCATAGGTACGGCGTAACCACGTACCCTACGCTGCACTCTACGTTGAACCCTACCCCGTAGCCTAACGTGCACCCCTCCCAAAATGTAACGCAAACTCAACACGAAGAAACTCAAACTTCAAACAATGGCGACTGAAACTGTGAAGGAGGGTGAATTTTCTGTGCTTGTCCGGTCACTGAGAGACACGGACGAGGAAATGAGGCTAAACTCAGGTTGGAGGAGCAACACCTCATATACCGTCTGGGTAGTCTCCAGCCCCTTGGTATGAACATAGAATTCTCCAACTTCCGGTAATTCCCTCCCCCTCCCTTCCCCTATCCCTATTTCACTCTGCCCCCTCCCCCAGCTGCCTATCACCTCCCTCATGGTTTGCCTCCTTCTACTACCCATTGTGTTTTCCCCTGTTCCTTCTTCACCTTTCCTGCCTATCCCCTCCCTGCCTCCCCTCCCTCACCCCTTTATCTTTCCCCTTACTGGTTTTTCACCTGGAACCTACCAGCCTTCTCCTTCCCATCCTCCCCCCACCTTCTTTATAGGGCCTCTGCCCCCTTCCCCCTACAGTCCTGACGAAGGGTTCCGGCCCGAAACGTCGACCCATCATTTCCACGGATGCTGCCCGACCTGCTGAGTTCCTCCAGCGTGTTGTGAATGCATTTCAAATATTTTCGGATGTCGGCAGGTAGATTTGGCGATTTGGTTCATCGTCTCCAACCGTTTATTTCGCATCGGTGTACGCACAGTGACTGGCAATCACCATTCGAGTTTCAGCTTCGGGTGGAAGACAACAGGCTGTAGCAGCCAGCTACAAACGGGCGTCGAGCACAGGGTCCTCCGTAATATCGGAGGTCTGTAAAGCTTTACGGAAAGCGTTGCAGCCAGAGTTCCTTCCCTGCCCTTCAGTCGCCCAATGGGAAGCTATTGCAGCGTAGGAGGAAATGCGATGCTACCAAGCGGACCAATCACAAACACAAAATACTCCGCACAGTTGTTTCGGTCTGCGTTACATTTTGGGAGAGGTGCACATTAGGCTACGGCGTAGGGTTCAACGTAGAGTACAGCGTAGGGTACGCGGTTACGCCATACCTATGGCGTACATTTGACGCTCAAGTATAAATCGGCCTTTAAACTTCTCACCTTTCACCCATGACTACCCAACCTCAGTGGTTTGAATCTTCAGCATCTGCAGACCTTCCCATCTCAGTGGTAAAAGCACGCTTGTATTTACCCTATCTCCACACTTCATAATCTTGTTTGTCAAATCTCCTCTCAATCATGTACATTACAGGGAATGAAACCCTAACCTGTTGAACCTTCCCTCATAACTCAGGTCCTCTAGAACCAGCACCATCCTCGTAAATTTTCTCTGTACTCTTTCAACCTTGTTTACATCTTCCTTGTACGTAGGGAACCAAAACTGCACACTATACTCCAAGCTATACTAGACTCCACACTATTCTCCAAGGGCTCCTCTAGGGAGGCTATTTGGGTGGAATTGAGGAATGGGAAAGGTGTAGTAACACTTATGAGGGTGAATTATAGACCACCAAATAGGAAGCAAATTTGTAAGGAGATAGCAGATATTTGTAGTGAGCACAAGGTTGTGATTGTGGGAGATTTTAATTTTCCACACATAGACTGGGAAGTCCATTCTGTAAAAGGGCTGGATGGTTTGGAGTTTGTAAAACGTGTGCAGGATAGTTTTTTGCAGCAATACATAGAGATACCAACTAGAGAAGGGGCAGTGTTGGATCTCCTGTTAGGGAATGAGATAGGGTAGGTGATGGAGGTTTATGTTGGGGAGCACTTCGGGTCCAGTGATCACAATGCTATTATTTTCAATATAATTATGGAGAAGGATAGGTCTGGAGCCAGGGTTGAGATTTTTGATTGGAGAAAGACTAACTTTGAGGAGATGCGAAAGGATTTAGAAGGAGTGGATTGGGACAATTTGTTTTATGGGAAGGATGTAATAGAGAAATGGAGGTCATTTAAAGGTGAAATTTTGAGGGTACAGAATCTTTATGTTCCTGTTAGGTTGAAAGGAAAGGTTAAAAGTTTGAGAGAGCCATGGTTTTCAAGGGATATTGGAAACTTGGTTCGGAAAAAGAGAGATATCTACAATAAATATAGGCAGCATGGAGTAAATGAGGTGCTCGAGGAATATAAAGAATGTAATCTATGTCATTCCGAGATAGCTTCTTTAACTCATATGTTTTGGTCATGTCCTTTGTCGAAAAAATACTGGAAAGATATTTCTGATATTATCTCAACCGCTTTGAATATTGACTTACAACCTCATCCAGTTACTGCTGTTTTTGGGTTACCAATGATAGAATCAAATCATTTAACCTCTTCAGCTCGTCGGATGACTGCATTTCTTACATTAATGGCTAGAAGATCCATTTTGCTGAATTGGAAAGAGATCAATCCTCCCATCACATTTCATTGGTTCTCTCAAACTATGCTGTGTTTAAATTTGGAAAATATTAGAAGTGTTGTTTATGATCCCTCTATTAAATTCAAAAAATCCTGGAGGCCATTTATTCAACATTTTCGTATGAGGTAATTTGACCTTTTCCAAACTTATTTTATTTCTTTGTAATATTGGTTGAGAGGAACAGAGTCGTTGACACTAAGCATTCCTCTTTTTTTTAATGATGTTACATAACAGCCCATGTCTTTTTTTTAGTTTAGTTGATTAATTCTGTTTAGATTAGTTTTTTTGGGGGGTTATAATTTTTTTTTCCTTTTTCATGATTTTTTTTTAGATATTTTTCTTTGTTTTATATTGTTCATCTGTATCCTATATGATTGGGAGTTTTATCATTTAAGTGTCAACTGGCTTTATAATTACTTATGCAAATTATAACAATGTATTCCCAATAACTTTGTACCATTACCATGTTATATTTATTATTATGAAACTAATAAAAAGATTGAAAAAGAAAGAAAGAAATTAGAAAAGCTAAAAGAAGATATGAGGTTGCTTTGGCAAGTAAGGTGAAAATAAATACCAAGGGTTTCTACAGTTATGTTAGTGGCAAAGGGACAGTGAGGGATAAAATTGGTCCCTTAGAGAATCAGAGTGGACAGCTTTGCATGGAGCCAAAAGAGATGGGAGAGATTCTGAACAATTTCTTTTCTTCGGTATTCACTAAGGAGAAGGATATTGAATTGCATAAGGTAAGGGAAACAGGTAGGGAAGTTATTGAAACTATGATGATTAAAGAAGAGAAGGTACTGGCGCTTTTAAGGAATATAAAAGTGGATAAGTCTCCAGGTCCTGACAGGATATTCCCTCGGACCTTGAGGGAAGTTAGTGTGGAAATAGCAGGGGCTCTGACGGAAATATTTCAAATGTCATTAGAAACAGGGATGGTGCCGGAGGATTGGCGTATTGCTCATGTTGTTCCATTGTTTAAAAAGGATTTTAAGAGTAAACCTAGCAATTATTGGCCTGTGAGTTTGACGTCAGCGGTGGGTAAATTGATGGAAAGTATTCTTAGGATCGTATATATAATTATCTGGATAGACAGGGTCTGATTAGGAACAGTCAACATGGATTTGTGCGTGGAAGGTCATGTTTGACAAATCTTATTGAATTTTTTGAAGAGGTTACTAGGAAAGTTGACGAGGGTAAAGCGGTGGATGTTGTCTATATGGACTTCAGTAAGGCCTTTGACAAGGTTCCACACGGAAGGTTAGTTAGGAAGGTTCAATCCTTAGGTATTAATATTGAAGTAGTAAAATGGATTCAGCAGTGGCTGGATAGAAGACGCCAGAGAGTAGTGGGGGATAACTGTCTGTCAGATTGGAGGCTGGTGACTAGTAGTTGTGCCTCAGGGATCTGTACTGGGTCCAATGTTTTTTGTCATATACATTAATGATCTGGATGATGGGGTGGTAAATTAGATTAGTAAGTATGCAGATGATACTAAGATAGGTGGAGTTGTGGATAATGAAGTAGGTTTTCAAAGCTTGCAGAGAGATTTAGGCCAGTTAGAAGAGTGGGCTGAAAGATGGCAGATGGAGTTTAATGCTGATAAATTTGAGGTGCTACATTTTGGTAGAACTAATCAAAATTGTTAAGAGCACCAAATTTCTTGGTGTTCACCTGACGGAGAATTTCACCTGGTCTCTCAACACCAGGTCCATAGCCAAGAAAGCCCAGCAGCGTCTCTACTTTCTGCGAAGGCTGAGAAAAGTCCATCTCCCACCCCCCATCCTCACCACATTCTACAGAGGTTGTATTGAGAGCATCCTGAGCAGCTGCATCACGGCCTGGTTCGGGAATTGCACCGTCTTGGGTCGCAAGACCCTGCAGCGGATAGTGAGGTCAGCTGAGAAGATCATCGGGGTCTCTCTTCCTGCCATTACAGACATTTACACCACACGATGCATCCGTAAAGCAAACAGCATTATGAAGGACCCCACACACCCCTCATACAAACTCTTCTCCCTCCTGCCATCCGGAAAAAGGCACCAAAGTATTCAGGCTCTCACGACCAGACTATGTAACAGTTTCTTCCCCCGAGCCATCAGACTCCTCAATACCCAGAGCCTGGACTGACACCAACCCACTGCCCTCTACTGTGCCTATTGTCTTGTTTATTATTTATTGTAATGCCTGGACTGTTTTGTGCACTTTATGCAGTCCTGGGTAGGTCTGTCGTCTGGTGTAGTTCTGTGTTGTTTTACGTAATTCAGTGTAGTTTCTGTATTGTTTCATGTAGCACCATGGTCCTGGAAAACATTGTCTCATTTTTACTATGTTCTGTACCAGCAGTTATGGTTGAAATGACAATAAAAGGTGACTTGACTTGACTTGACTTGAAAATAGGACATACATGGTAAATGGTAGGGCACTGAAGAATGCAGTAGAACAGAGGGATCTAGGAATAATGGTGCATAGTTCCCTGAAGGTGGAATCTCATGTGGATAGGGTGGTGAAGAAAGCTTTTGGTATGCTGGCCTTTATAAATCAGAGCATTGAGTATAGGAGTTGGGATGTAATGTTAAAATTGTACAAGGCATTGGTAAGGCCAAATTTGGAGTATTGTATACAGTTCTGGTCACCGAATTATAGGAAAGATGTCAACAAAATAGAGAGAGTACAGAGAAGATTTACTAGAATGTTGCCTGGGTTTCATCTCCTAAGTTACAGAGAAAGGTTGAACAAGTTGGGTCTTTATTTTTTGGAGCGTAGAAGGTTGAGGGGGGACTTGATAGAGGTATTTAAAATTATGAAGGGGGGTTGATAGAGTTGACGTGGATAGGCTTTTTCCATTGAGAGTGGGGGAGATTCGAACAAGAGGACATGAGTTGAGAGTTAAAGGGCAAAAGTTTAGGGGTAACATGAGGGGGAACTTCTTTACTCAGAGAGTGGTGGCTGTGTGGAACGAGCTTCCAGCAGAAGTGGTAGAGGTAGGTTCGATGTTGTCGTTTAAAGTAAAATTGGACAGCTATGTGGACAGGAAAGGAATGGAGGGTTATGGGCTGAGTGCAGGTCGGTGGGACGAGGTGAGGGTAAGAGTTCGGCACGGACTAGAAGGGCCCAGATGGCCTGTTTCCGTGCTGTAATTGTTATATGGTTGAATGAGGCCCCACCAACATCTTGTACAACTTCAGAATAACTTCCCATCTCCTGTAGTCAGTAAAGAATATGGGAGGGACCTGAAACACGAGGAATTCTGCAGATGCTGGCAAGATCAAAGATTCAAGGCAAAAGAAAGAGATGTAAAAATGAGATTTCTTTGCACAGCTGGTCCCGCATTGCCTGGGAAGGTGACGAAAGCAGATTTAATAGCCGTTTTCAAATGGGTTTTAGTTAAGTACTTAAAAAGCAAAACATGTTGAGCAGTTTGCAAAGGGCTTTACCCAGTAACCTGGTCCACTGACAGCAGGCCAAGTGGCCTCCTACAATGACTTCCAGGAGGAATTTCCTTCTTGGCCGATTTTTCCTGAGCACCTGTCCCACATCCCTCTGTAGTCAGACCGTGAAAGGTTCACTCAGGCTCGGTTTGACAGCTGAAAGGCATTTTCTGACACAGTTGTCTGTGACCTTTTTTTGCAGAGAAAGGTCAGGAGTATGAATTGTGCTTTGATTCAGCACTTCAAAGTGACTCCAAACTGGCTCCCTTTCACATTCAAAGGCTGTAAAACCCCAGATTGCTTCCCTTTGATTACAACACAGGGGCCAAATGCTAAAAGCTGAAGAAATAATCTGGAGCAGTTTAAATCTGGTAACGATAACGTTGTTTGTGATTACCGTTTGTTTAATTGAGCCACCACTCAGAGGGAGAGGAAAGGTGCAGTGAGAGGGACGGGTAGGGGAGGAGCACAGTCTGCAGACCGAGAGGTTAGAGAGAAAACTCCCCTTTTCTGCTTTTAACTCCTACCCTCCTCTCTAAACACACACACTAACTCACACATTCACACTCACACTCACACACAGACACTCACACTCACACACAGACACTCACACTCACTCACACACTCACACACTCACACTCACACTCACACACAGACACTCACACTCACACACAGACACTCACACTCACTCACACACTCACACACTCACACTCACACTCACACACAGACACTCACACACACACTCACACACACACACACACTCACACACACACTCACTCACACACAGACACACACTCACACTCACACACACACTCACTCACACACACACACTCACACTCACACACAGACACACACTCACACTCACTCACACACACTCACACACTCACACTCACACACACTCACACACAGACACTCACACACACACACACACACTCACACACACACACTCACACAGACACTCACACACACACTCACTCACACACACACACTCACACTCACACACAGACACACACTCACTCACACACACTCACTCACACACTCACTCACTCACACACACTCACACTCACACTCACACACACTCACTCACACACACACACTCACACACAGACACACACTCACACTCACTCACACACACACACTCACACACTCACACTCACACACACTCACACACAGACACTCACACACACTCACACTCACTCACACACACACACTCACACTCACACACACACTCACACACTCACTGACACACACACACACACTCACACTCACTCACACACAAACACACACACACACATTCATATTCCCACTCTCACATACACGCACACATTCATATTCCCACTCACACACAAACACACACACACACTCATGCATACACACTCATGCATACACACTCACACATTCACTCACACACACTGACACACTCATATACTCCTCACACAGAATGCACACACACTCACACACACACACTCAATCACACTTACTCACTCACTCAGTCCGGGTAGTGTTTGCTAGCACATGGACCCATTCAGACACTCCAGGGTTTACGTGTGAATGTTTCACCATTTGGACGCTGATGATCGAATCGTTGAGCTGCAGGAGTCACTGGAGAACTGCCAGCAGGCTCACCTCAGGGTAGCTGCGAGCAGCAATCTGATCAAATCTTCATTTTCTAACATTAAACCTGACATTACCATCTAACTGCAGCAATGTATGCTTGCATAGCACCTTGAGTGCCACAGGGATCTCGACGGCAGCCTTCTGAAAGGATAATTTCCACTGAGGCGTGTCAGAAAGGGGCAAATGTCTTAAGCATTGGCTTAAAGGAAAGACAGTCGCTCGGATTGTTAATGATGTGCATTTGGATTCAACAGGGAAATTGGGCAGAGCCCTGTGCTATCTCAAGGCATTGGTGTAGATTGGAAGTGTTGTCGCCATGGTAACGTGGGAAACACGGCAGCCAGCTTCAGAGCTCCAGCCATCCACAAGCAAGGTCATTCCAAGCAGATAATACAAACCATGTTAGCTGGGGGCGGGGGGGAGAAACGCTGGGCCCCAGGAGCCCAGGGAGAGAAATCTCCCTGCTCTTTGTTTGCAAGGGTGCCGTCCGTTCTTTCCCCTGAACCGGCCGGGCAGAAACCAGCCTTCCCAGAAAGGCGACAGCTGACAACGGAGCCCGCAGTTGGCGATGCGTAGGAGCAGGCCCGGCTGACCACCGCGCCAACTCACACTGCGGAATCGGCGGCCCGTGCCTTTTTCAGAAAGAATCTTTATTCGTTGAGGGACAGCGCGGAATAGGCCCCCCCCCACCCCCACCCGACAAGCCTCACTGCCCAGCAGTCGCCCAGCCTCGCCACGGGGCAGTTTGCGCTGACCAATTGGCTGACCGACCCCTACGCCCTTTCGACTGTGGGGGGAACCCAGAGCGCGCGGTCACGGGGAGTGTAGTAGCGAACCCTCCTCACCTTTCCTCTTCAGCCAGGTCCGACGAGACGTTTTTAAACGTTGCGGTACCGCCTGTTCCCAACGCCTTCCCGCCAGCACGTTCCAGCCCTCCACCGCCCTGTGTCAGTAAGCCCCCTTTCAACTCTTCCCCTCTCACTTCCAGACATCTTCGCTCAGGGGGAGAGAGACCCTGGTGGCACGACTGATAACTTCGATATTTCTATATACCCCAGTCGGGTTTCCCTTCCGCCTCAAAGGCCCCAGGAAAAACGCTCCGAGTTTGTCCGATCCCTCCTTGCAACTCATTCTCTCTAATCCGGAGCATCTTGGTGAACCTCTTCTACACCCTCTCCAAAGCCTCAGCATCTCCCTGCGAGGCAGATACCGGCGCTATTCACCATCTTCCAAGTGTTTAAGTCACTGGCACTTGAAGGTACAAGGGCCTCAGGACCTTCACTGCCAGGTTCAAGAACAGTTATTACCCCTCAACCATCAGGAAGGAGGTACAGGAGCCTCAGGACCCACACCACCAGGTTCAGGAACAGTTATTACCCCTCAACCATCAGGAAGGAGGTACAGGAGCCTCAGGACCCGCACCACCAGGTTCAGGAACAGTTATTACCCCTCAACCATCAGGAAGGAGGTACGGGAGCCTCAGGACCCGCACCACCAGGTTCAGGAACAGTTATTACCCCTCAACCATCAGGAAGGAGGTACGGGAGCCTCAGGACCCACACCACCAGGTTCAGGGACAGTTATTACCCCTCAACCATCAGGAAGGAGGTACAGGAGCCTCAGGACCCACACCACCAGGTTCAGGGACAGTTATTACCCCTCGACCATCAGGAAGGAGGTACAGGAGCCTCAGGACCCACACCACCAGGTTCAGGAACAGTTATTACCCCTCAACCATCAGGAAGGAGGTACGGGAGCCTCAGGACCCGCACCACCAGGTTCAGGAACAGTTATTACCCCTCAACCATCAGGAAGGAGGTACGGGAGCCTCAGAACCCACACCACCAGGTTCAGGAACAGTTATTACCCCTCAACCATCAGGAAGGAGGTACGGGAGCCTCAGGACCCACACCACCATGTTCAGGAACAGTTATCACCTCTCAACCATCAGGAAGGAGGTACGGGAGCCTCAGGACCCACACCACCAGGTTCAGGAACAGTTATCACCTCTCAACCATCAGGAAGGAGGTACAGGAGCCTCAGGACCCACACCACCAGGTTCAGGAACAGTTATTACCCCGCAACCATCAGGAAGGAGGTACAGGAGCCTCAGGACCCGCACCACCATGTTCAGGAACAGTTATCACCTCTCAAACGTCAGGAAGGAGGTACAGGAGCCTCAGGACCCACACCACCAGGTTCAGGGACAGTTATTACCCCTCAACCATCAGGAAGGAGGTACAGGAGCCTCAGGACTCACACCACCAGGTTCAGGGACAGTTATTACCCCTCAACCATCAGGAAGGAGGTACAGGAGCCTCAGGACCCACACCACCAGGTTCAGGAACAGTTATTACCCCTCAACCATCAGGAAGGAGGTACAGGAGCCTCAGGACTCACACCACCAGGTTCAGGAGCAGTTGTTACCCCTCAACCATCAGGAAGGAGGTACAGGAGCCTCAGGACTCACACCACCAGGTTCAGGAGCAGTTGTTACCCCTCAACCATCAGGAAGGAGGTACAGGAGCCTCAGGACCCGCACCACCAGGTTCAGGGACAGTTATTACCCCTCAACCATCAGGAAGGAAGTACAGGAGCCTCAGGACCCACACCACCAGGTTCAGGGACAGTTATTACCCCTCAACCATCAGGAAGGAGGTACAGGAGCCTCAGGACCCACACCACCAGGTTCAGGGACAGTTATTACCCCTCAACCATCAGGAAGGAGGTACAGGAGCCTCAGGACCCGCACCACCAGGTTCAGGGACAGTTATTACCCCTCAACCATCAGGAAGGAGGTACAGGAGCCTCAGGACCCACACCACCAGGTTTAGGGACAGTTATCACCCCTCAACCATCAGGAAGGAGGTACAGGAGCCTCAGGACCCACACCACCAGGTTCAGGGACAGTTATTACCCCTCAACCATCAGGCTCTTGAACCAGAGGGGATAACTTCACTCGCCCCATCACTGAACTGTTCCCACAACCTATGGGACTCACTTTCAAGAACTCTTCATCTCACATTCTCAATATTAATTGTTTATTTATTTATTGTTATTATTTCTTCTTTTCTGTATTTGCACAGTTTGTTGTCGTTTGCATTCTAGTTGAACACCCAAGTTGGTCTCTTGCACTCCAGTCGAACACCCAAATAAACAGTAGCCGATCCTGTTGTAGTTGCTATTCTTCAGGTGTTAGCCACCGATGCCCCAGTGAAAACAATCCGTTTGTCTAATCCCTCCTCGTAGCTAATACTCTCTGATCCAGACAGCATCTTGGCGAGCCTCTTCTACACCCACTCCAAAGCCTCCACGTCTTCCTGCTGTGCAGACACCAGAGCTGCTGTCAAATTTCCAAATCGGATCGTTATGGACGAGACAACATCGTGGCGCTGTGGGGCGTGGTCAACATCTCTGGGGGCCAGAGCTACCCTGCTGCTCCTGTTTTAAACTGGGATCTCCAAGTTCATTGATTGTGGCACCTCAGCTGGGGTTATACAGTTATTTGCTTGTGTGTTTGCACAATGATTGAACGCCCCAGTTGGGCCGGTCTTTGAATGGTTATGTCACGGTCATTATTCAAAAGGTTTTATCGAGCCTGTGTAATAAATTTACTTTGAACTTTGAACTGCTGAGTGGCGGAGTGGGGGCTGCACTGGTAGAGCGGGTGACGAGCCAGGTGCTGATGGGACAACGGGCTGGGGAATAACTCTCGTCAGTCTGAGCCAAGGTTCACCCTTCGTCCACCCAGCACAGAGCAGGACGTCTTGCTCATTCTCTTTCGCTGCTGGGGGGAGCTTGCTGTGCCCGAGCCGACGGCCGCATTTCCTTCCATTAGAACAGTGACCAGACAGGCTTAATTGCCTGTAAGTGCTTGGCACGATCGGAATGGTTGTGTGCGAATTTGGGATTCTTTCTCTTACACAGCAGTGGCAGCAGCTTAAGAGCCCAGTGGGGTTTTGGAACTGAAACAGGGATTTAACCATTATTTCCCGAATCCTTATTGGGAGCTTGGAACTGGTGACTTTATCCTCAGTTTTTTTTTCCTCTTATTGAGAGCTTGGAACAGGGAATCGATTGTAACCGATGTTTCGATGACAAGCTCTGTCGTCTTCATCAGGGACGATACCCGGGCGCGTCTAGTCCGGCGGTGTTTATGCCCCCTGTCGTCCGTCCCTCCTGATTGGCTAGTCCTCGTCCAATCAGGCTTCCGCTCCCTCGCCGTGCTCACAAGCAAGCTCCAGTTCTGACTTGGAGCGAGACCCTCGTCTTTGTCGAAATTCTCTTCCTCGAGTTTTGTTTCAACGGCTTCCTTTACCAGCCGGTCCCAAAGCCTGCTGGCACCGCGCAGTCGTCTTGTGCCGTTGAAGTCGGTCCTTTGGCCGTTGCGAATGCAATGCTCTGCTGCCGCTAGTGTCTCCGGGTAGCCCGGGCGGATACGCTTCCCGTGCTCCTCGAGCCAGGTTTCCACCGCCTGTCCGGTGTACGCTGCTCCGCATTCACAGGGAATCCCGTAAACGCCGGCCGTCCCCAGTCCCAGGTCATCTTCGACCGGCATAAGCTGTAACCTGAGTCTCCTCAGTTTATTTTTTGCCAGTTCAGTCACTGATTGCAAGACGAAAGTGATTCTTTTCTGCAAGACACCGTTCTCCTGCTTTGCATCCAAAGTTCCGCGGGTATCCCGGGACTCCGTGTGGGCACGAGCTCCCTGTCCTGGTGGGGGGGTGTTTAATGGAAAATACCGGGGGATGGGAGTCGGCGGGGAGGGTGAGGAATAAGCTTGCCTGATCAGTGGCGAGAAGAGCAGCTGGGTCGCAGTGCAGCTCTTCATGGCGAAGCCGTCCCTGTGATAAGATCTCCAGCTGGCGGAGGACTGACGTCAGGCACCCGCTGGTCGGCGTGCCCCTGGGAGGCCGCTCTGAAGACCAGTTCATGACCACGGGCTCCCGTCTGCCCCGTCTGTCAGCAGCTAAGCCGATTGAGCTCCCTCGCCAAAGTGTAGATTGAGATTGAGGGGGGGTGAGAGAGGGAGCAGGCCATCCCATATTCTACTGCACGAGAGTCAAAGTCACACAAAATGAGGAAAACTCTCTCGAGTTTCTTTCTGTCATGTTCTGCAATGGACTTACTTTCTTTCGAAAGAATTTGGTGAAGAGTTTCAAGCAGACGCTTACTCAAGTGAGCTTTTCGAGTCTCCGCGAATCATCCCCCCCCCCCCCCGCCGAGGTCAGTCTTTCCAGACGGTGGGGAAAGCATATCTCCTCAATTCCCTGTCCGCACACCAACCAAGCCCGGACGCGGGAAAAGGGCCCTGCGGCCACGCAAAGGGCTTTCGTGTCCCTGGGATCCAAAGTCGACGGCGACCGTCTCTGCGACTTTGACGCCTCGTCACCGTGCAATCTTTTTCTTTTAAAAAAGCTGCAATCATGTCGCGATCGGGTCGTCTGCTTTAAACGTTTAATGTCGAGGGACATGTCGAGAGCCGGACATCAGGGTGAATGTCACCGGCGTGCGTCGTGAGGTGTGTTGAATTTGCGGCAGGGGCACACCGCAAAACGCAAGATAACAAAGAATAAAAAAGAAAAATGAATAAATAAATCAATTACAGTAAATATATGTATGTTAAATAATTAAATTTAAAATAGTGCAAGCACGGAACAGAAAGGCGAGGTGGTGTTCGTGGGGGCATCAGCGTTGGACTTCGGGGCAGACAGCTCTGAGTTCAAACCCCAGCCGGGTCCCAGCCTGGGCAGCAGCAGTATCTGTGCGGAAGAAAGGCCTGGCAATCTACTTCCGTATCTTTGCCACGGAAACCCTATGGACACCTATGGTCCATGAGATCACGAAGAGTCGGGCAACTGAACAACAGCATTCAGAAATCGGATTAGGTTATGAGGACACTCAGTCCTCGTTTATTGTCATTTAGAAATGCGTGCATTTAACGAGTCCCTTTCAGAATGGCAGGCAGTGACCAGTGGGGTCCCGCAAGGCTCGGTGCTGGGACCCCAGCTATTTACAATATACATTAATGATTTAGATGAAGGGATTAAAAGTAACATTAGCAAATTTGCCGATGACACAAAGCTGGGTGGCAGTGTGAAATGTCAGGAGGATTTTATGAGAATGCAGGGTGACTTGGACAGGTTGGGTGAGTGGGCAGATGCAGTTTAATGTGGATAAATGTGAGGTTATCCACTTTGCTGGTAAGAATGGGAAGGCAGATTATTATCTAAATGGAGTCAAGTTAGGAGAAGGGGAAGCACAACGAGATCTGGGTGTCCTTGTTCATCAGTCACTGAAAGCAAGCATGCAGGTACAGCAGGCAGTGAACAAAGCTAATGGCATGCTGGCCTTCATAACAAGGGGAGTTGAGTATAGGTTGCCCATGGTTGTAGATATGCCAAACCTGCCCCTGGTTGAAGATAAACCAAACCTGCCTGTGGTTGTAGATATATATAGGCATCCGTTAGTCTCGTGAGACCATGGATTTGCACCTTGGAAAGGTTTCCAGGGCGCAGGCCTGGGCAAGGTTGTATGGAAGACCGGCAGTTGCCCATGCTGCAAGTCTCCCCTCTCCATGGCACCGATGTTGTCCAAGGGAAGGGCATTAGGACCCATACAGCTTGGCACCGGTGTCGTCGCAGAGCAATGTGTGCTTACGTGCCTTTCTCAAGGACACAACACACTGCCTCGGCTGAGGCTCGAACTCACGACCTTCAGATCACTAGACCGACGCCTTATCCACGTGCCAACACTGCCATGGATGCAGATACGGACTTGGTATTGGCTTATGTGCAGGCTGCTGAAACCTTTACTTCTCTGTGATTCACTTTGTTGATGTTACAGACCTCTAAACACCAAAGGATAGGTTGAATATTTACTGTGCCTTTCACAAAGTCCTTCTGTCCAAATGATCTACACCATCGATATATCTTTCGGAGGAACCCGCTGTATGTTGGCGTGCGCATCCCGCAACAATAACCATGTCATCAGCTGTTTATGTCTGTTGCCGACTGGCGGGGGGGTGGACATTGGCCACAGCTTCGGGGAGGAGCCCCCCCGGTGTGCTGTCTCGTTCCTCCAGCAGCTCAACACTGTCCCAGGGCTGAGTTGGAAGCGTCAACCCCTGCTTCCTGCTCAGATCCCGGGTTGGCTCTGCGTGTCCGTCCTCCTGACTCCTGAGACCAGGATTTTCCCCAGTGGACCATGGCTTCCTCTTGGCTGCTCGAGTTGAAATGGGTCAGCACAGACTGGACGGGCCAAAGGGCCTGTTTCTGTGCTGTACCTTTGTATGACTCTATGTTACAGCATTCGTACATTGAGACCGAACAATATTAGACCATAAGGTACAGGAGCAGAATTAGGCCATTTGGCCCGTCGAGTCTGCTCCGCTATTTCACCACGGCTGACCCATTTTCCCTCTCAGCCCCAGTCTCGGGCCTTCTTCCCGTATCCCTTCGTGACCTGGCCAATCAAGAATCGATCAACCTCTGCCTTAAATATACATGGCCTCCACAGCTGCCTGTGGGATTGAACTCCACAGATTCACCACTCAAGAAATTCCTCCTCACCTCCGTTCTATAAAAGGACGCCCCTCTATTCTGAGGCTGTGCCCTCTGGTCTTAGACTCTCCCACCATAGCAAGCGTCCTCTCCACGTCCACTCTATCGAGGACTTTCGACAGGTTTCAGGTCTCATTCTTCTAAATTCTGGTGCAATATTTACCCAGAGCTATCAAACGCTCTTCATATGACAAGCCCTTCGATCCTGGAGTCATTTTTTGTGAACCTCCTTTGAGCCTCTCTCCAGTTTCAGTGCATCCCTTCCGAGATAAGGGACCCAAAACTGCTCGCAATGTTCCTACGCTGCGACCCAGTAGAGCTTTGAATGAGGTCGGGTGGATAACTCTGACTGTTTGTATCGAGGCGGGGCTGGGCTTCTGGTGTGGGTCTGCGACAATCAAGCTGCAGGCGTCAAACTCCTTTCGAGGGGCACTCTTGCTTAATATCACTTTATCCTCACAGGTGAGAATAGAAACTGCATTTGCAGTCCCCCTGGGTCTCCACTGAAGTTATTTCGATTGAAGCTGTTAAAACATATGGAAATGTAAATACTTCCTAATTCAGCTCTCAGCTGGTGGCCCCGATCTCAAAAGGCACAAGACTCTCAGCGCCGTCGAGTTTTGAGGGAGGCCAGATTGCTCTTTGAGATGAGCAGAATGGTTTACATCCCAAGAGCGGTGTTGGACGCACTGACCGCTTATCTGGCCAGGCTGCCAGCGAGCTTGACTCACCGTTACACCTGCGCCAGGCGAGGTTTCCGTTCAGGGACCCTGGGTAGGTCCGGCGAGAGAGCAAGTCGCCCCCTTGCGATTTCACCTGCCACCTGAGACACCCAAACCCTTCACTATCAGCACATTCCATCCCCTCTCCGCGCCTTTTACAAAATGCACGACCCCCTTCTCGATGTGATTTCGCTGGCGGTCGCTGGGGTCAAGAGCTACATCTGTCACTGGGGGTGCGAAGACCCGCGGGCTCTTCCCGCCAGGCACCATCACGACTTCGGGACATTTCACAGATCCTTCATTATATCTGGGACAGGGTCACTTTTGGTAAGAAATGCCAGACGCCGGGGGCAAACCAAAGGTGTTTTTCATCCTTTCTAGACATCTTTTGTACGATCAGAAGACACTGCTGGACATTAAGAACTTCCAAGTACTGCAGGTCTATCCCCATTAGGGAGTCCAGACGAAGGGTCTCGGCCCAAGACTTTTTCTTCCCCCATAGATGCTGCCTGGCCTGCTGAGTCCCTCCAGCGTTGTGTGTGTGTGGGTGTGTGTGTTGCTCTGGATTTCCAGCATCTGCAGGTTGTTTTCATCAGTGAGTTGCCCGTCAGCGGAGATACTGGACTTGGAGCGGGTTGCCCTGCTGTCTGCTACGGAAAGGCGCGGGAGTCCGTGCACGGCCTAACGGCGGGCGATTGTCTTGGATCCTTACCCCGGCGGCCGCAAGACCCCGGTGGGCGTCGGTAAAGCAGGATTCTGCAAGTCCGGTTCACCGGCTCTCGGTGACGGGACCGGCGGCGGGAGAGGGCTGCTTGTCGTCGGCAGTAGCGCAGACCAGGCCTCGGACCGCGGTGTCGCCAGGAGGGGAGATGCCGAAGGTGGTCTGGTGCGGTGTCCATGCTGGACTGGGAGCTGCTCTCCAGGGGTCGCTCAGCAGAAGACAAGTGGGATCGACACGTGTGCCTGTGCGTGTTTGTCTGTGGACTTCCGCGGGCTTGCTGTTGCCAACAACATCCAGGCACAAACGATCTACAAGACCGTGACACCCAGGGATTTGGGTTATATTATATTTTTCTGTGTGACTGCACACATATATTGCTATCTGATGTGTGCTATTTGTCCCTTGTGCTGTGTATGACTAACGCTGCTTCGCGAAGCTGTATTCGCGTCTGATTGAATGATTATTAAAGATTCGTGACCATAACTAATGTCACTGTGAGAGCATTTTCACCTGCACTGATACCAATTTGCCTTCTGGGCAATAAATAATCTTCTTTGTAGGAACGTATGAAATTATGAAAGCATAGATGAGTTAGTGGCAGGAAAGTTGTTCCCACTGGTAGGCGAGACTAGATTCGGGGGAGTAGATTTAGGACGCAGATGAGAAGGAATTGCTTTTCCCAGAGGGTGGTGAATCTGTGGAATTCTGTGCCCAATGAAGCAGTAAATATATTTAAGACAAGGTTGGATAGATTTTTGCACAGTAGGGGGATTGAGGGTTACGGGGGAAAGGCAGGTAGGTGGAGATGAGTCCATGGCCAGATCAGCCATGATCTTATTGAATGGTGGAGCAGGCTCGACGGGTCAGATGGCCGACTCCCGCTCTTGTTTCTTAGCCAGGCGTCAGAGAACATTTCGGGAGTGCAGTGTTATGTGTTTACTGAAACGGGGCTGCACGAGGACATACCCGATCAAAACTTCTCCATGGACGGCTTCCAGACCGTTCCGGCCGACCAGAAGTGCACGGAGAGCGGTAAGCGTAAAGGAGTTGGGTGCTTACTGTTCTGGTTAACAACAGATGGTGCGATCCGGGGCATATTACGATCGAAGAACATGTTTGTAGACTGGATATTGAACTTTTTAATGTTGGACTACGGCCATATTCCACCGAGATACAACACTGGGCGGCACGGGAGGTCGTTCCTGCCTGTGACCATCGAACGTGCAGCTCCTCCCGTGGAGGGTCAGACACCCTGAGCCAATAGACTGGTCCTGGACTTGTTTTCCATCTGGCATAGTTTGCATTTTGCTGTTTGATTGTTTGTGGTTTTCGTATTGCTATATTTATGCTCTATTCTTGGTTGGTGCAGCTTTAACGAAACCCATTTTCCCTCAGGATCAATGAACTATATCTATCTATCTATCTGTAGCCAAATTAAAAGAAAACCAAAGGGAATCATCAATCTACTGATTCCAATTATCTGGTGGGGGGGGGGAGGAATATGATCAATCAATTTCATAGAGTTTTTGTCGGAGTAACCGAGAAGGTTGGTGAAGGCAGGGCCGTGGATGTGCTCTGTATGGAATTCAGTAAGACCCTGGGGAAGATTCCACATGATAGGCTGCCGTGGGAAGATAGATCGCAGGGGATGCAGGGCGAGCTGGCTCGTTGGATGCAGAATTGGCTTTATGGTCACAGGTGGCGTGCAAGGGTGGAACATTGTGCTTTGGGCTGGAGACCCGTGACTCGTGGTGTTCCCCAGGGCTTGGTGCCAGTCTCGTTGGCGTTTGCCATCCGCACCTATGATTTCGAGGAGCCTGTTCAGGGCTTGGTTAGGGTAGGTATACCAGATGGCGTCTCTGACAGTGAAGATGGCTATCAGGACTGACGGAGGGATCTTGTTCCCTCTTGGGTGGGCCCAAGGAATGGCAAGTGGGATGTAATTTGTCAGTGCTGCATGCTAGGAAGACGAACCAGGGTGTGGCATTTTTCAGTGAATGGCCGAGCCCTGGAGAGTGCCACAGAACGTCGGGACCTGGGAGTACGAGCCAGCAGTTCTTTGTCAATGGCATCACAAATGGGCATTTGTCAGTCAGGACATCGAGCTGGGACGTCCTGGTGCAGAGGCCACACGGGAAGTAGTGTGCTCAGTTTTGACCCTCCTCCTGCAGGAAAGACGCCGTTAGGCTGGACAGAGCACAGAGGAGATTTATGAGGATGCTGCCCAGCACGCAGTTACGGGGAGAGGTGAACAAATCGGGACCTTTTCTTTTCTTCCCCCCCCCCCCCACCCCGGAGTGTTGTCAAACTGCAGAAAGACTGAACGCGGACAGTCCTTCGTGTTGCGGAGTCAGGAGCAAGAGAGGTGCAGGTTTAGGACGAGAGTGCAGAGGTTTAATGAGAACCTGAAGGGGCCAAGTTTTCCCTCGGTTGTGGGGGGGGGGAGGTGGTGGTGACCCAGATACTGAACGAGCTGCCAACAAGTGGTTCGGGGCAGGAGCATGAACACTTGGACAGGTAGGTGGATAGGGAAGGTTTCGAGCAGGGTTTCCAACACCAGATCGGGAACCCCCTGGTTTAACGGGGGCTTGGGCCACGCGGGAGCAGCTCAGATGGGAGTCTTATTCGGTGTGCCCTAAGGGTCTCCCTCCATCTTGTATGACCCTGTGATTCTAATAGTTGTACTTAGTCAGGTTATGTTACACTCCGAGCCTTTGGCGGATGGTCTCGTGGGCGAAGGTTGCCTCTCCTTTATCAGCCCCGCCCGGGAGACTTCCGTCGGGCGGGGGCGATGGCTTCCTCCCTGCCCGCCGGTACAAGCCAAGTTTCTGAAAGGTGCCCCACCCGTTCCTAGTAGCTGACCCAAAAGCACCCCAGCGAGAGGTAGGTGCCAGGAAAGGTCACAGCGGGGCCCCCGGGAGCCCCGGCAGAGGGGCAGTAGCGCCAGAAGTGACACCAGGGCTGACCGGCGATGTTGTGTTCTGTTTGAACAGATTTTGGTTTCGCTAACTTCTATAAGCCAGGAGAGCCTTTGTCGACGTGGTGCGGAAGCCCGCCTTACGCAGCCCCGGAGGTGTTCGAAGGACTGCAGTATGAGGGGCCCCTGCTGGACATCTGGGTAACAATTTTGCTTCAAATCTAAAAAAAATAGTTTTGAAATGTGCTTTTCTTTTCTTTAAAACGTCTGCTTCCTCCTTTGAAACGGTTGACTTGACGGGCGTGGGTGGTAATGTTAGGATCGTGCCCTACGCCGGGAGACAATTACCGTGGGCGATCGTGGTCTGTCCGTGACCATGATTGTTCTTGGCAAATATTTCTGCAGAAGTGGCCTTTCTTCTGGGGTGGGTCAGGGAGTCTTTGCAAGACGGGCGACCCCCCACAGCCATTCAGGGCTTGTCTGCCTGACCGTCAGATTCAAAGCACGCTCATTATCAAAGTGCGTTTGTGTGCGTGCGGCGTTCAACCCTGAGGTTCGACTTCCCCACAGACGACCACGAAACAAAGAAGCAGCCCACAGAACCCCTTCAAAGAAAAGCCATCAAATGCTCAAGGCGCAAATAAAGAGAAAAGAGCGAACAGGTCGCACAAATGCCAAAACACGAGCGGGAAAACACCAAAGCACAGTCACTGAGGTTGTCCAGGAGTGCTCCGTGCAGTTTAGTTAAGAACAACACAGTTGCCCTTTGACCGCAGGCCGCAGAGCTAGTCCAACCCCCGATCGAAATTGCACAAAGTAGCAGTGGAGAAAGGAATAGCCAGAAGCCGGAAACGCAGAGCCCAGTCCACAAACCAGGTGGTCTGATTAAACCTCGCCCGGGAACCAGGGACTCCGGCAGCGGCCAGCGTGAGGGAGGGGGAGACCGGTCAGGCGCTGGCGGATGGCGCTATTACACCCGCTCGCCTTCCGCTCTTGTCCTCGTCGATTTCGATCTTTGGTCGGCGAGAAGCGGAGTCGACAGTGGGTGCCCCCCCCCCCGCCGCCTTCCCCTGGGCTTCTTGGCCTCCGGGCCCGCGCACTCCCCGCCGAACTCCCTCAATTGGCCCGGGAGACGCGCCATCAGAACGTAAATCCCAGGTTCCAATTGCACGCAGCTGAGTAGCAGAATCGTGTTTGAAAGAGGCAGGAGAAAACAAAGACGTAGTTCTGTGAACCGCCCGGAAGGCGTCGCCTTCGGTCACGTTGCTCGCTGGCGCCCTCTGCTTTCACTTCACACCTGTCGGGGTTAAATTGTGCCTGCCATTAATTTTCCAGCTAATGTAAACCCACCGAAAGCACAGCCAATCTCTTTCTTAATAAACTCTACACCACCACCCAGTTTCCTGTTTGCAAACTTGCTAACCAGAACCACTTAACGTCCTCATCCATCCCCTTCAGACGCGGCAAAGGTCCCAGCACCCAGTCCCGTGGTACCCCACTGGCCAGGGACATCCTGTCAGAAAAAAGCCACTGACCATAATTCAGGATTCAAAGCGTGCCTCAGATCTTCACGCCATTTTTAAGAAAAAACCCAGAAGTGCTGCCAATTCTCAGTAGATTGGGCAACGTCTGTGGCGAGAGTAAAGTGGTTGACATTTCAAGTCAAAGAACTCTTTGATTCCGTCAACGTTGTGTTTAAGCTGGTTGCCCGTCTAGCTGGCGGGTCTGGCTTCTCCACGAACTGACCGAGCTCCGGGACCGTTTCTCAATTGTGCCAACGCCACTGTCCTGGCACGGGTCAGGGAGAAAAGGAGCGGGAAGGGTGGAGGCTCTGGAAGTCCGAAATGGGGCAGGAGAGGGACACAGGGTCAGGGGCTTCAGGTCCGAGCTGAGCCGGAGCGGGCTGGAAAGTGTGAAAGCTGGACAAGTCGTGCGGGGGGGTGTGGGGTGGGTGGAAACCTCAAAGAAAGTGATGGGGATCAAATTCAAATGAGCAGCAGGGCAGTCATGAAACCACCTGGGTTTCGTTCAAGTTGATGGGCAATTCTGGATGGGAGTTATTGTTTAGCGATCACCGACGTGGGGGAACGACGATCGCCAACGTGGGGATTATAGTTCCGTGATCACCAACGTGGGGATTATTGTCTGGCGATCACCAACATGGGGATTATAGTTTCATGATCACCAACATGGGGATTATAATCTGTGCATTACCAATGTGGGGATTATTGTCTGGCGATCACCAACATGGGGATTATAGTTTCGTGACCGCCAACGTGGGGATTATATTTTTGTGATCGCCAACATGGGGATTATAATCTGGGCGTCACCAATATGGGGATTATTGTCTGGTGATCACCAACATGGGGATTATAGTTTCGTGATCGCCAATTTGGGGATTGTAATCTGGGCATCACCAATGTGGAGATTATTGTCTGGGGAATCACCAACATGGGGATTATAGTTTCGTGATCACCAACATGGGGATTATAATCTGTGCATCACCAACATGGGGATCATAGTTTCATGACCGCCAACGTGGGGATTATAATCTGGGCGTCACCAATGTGGGGATTATTGTCTGGCGATCACCAACATGGGGATTATAGTTTCGTGTTCGCCAACGTGGGGATTATAGTTTTGTGATCGCCAACGTGGGGATTATAGTTTCGTGACCGCCAACGTGGGGATTATATTTTTGTGATCGCCAACGTGGGGATTATAATCTGGGCATCACCAATGTGGGGATTATTGTCTGGGGAATCACCAACATGGGGATTATAGTTTCGTGATCACCAACTTGGGGATTATATTTTTGTGATCGCCAACATGGGGATTATAATCTGGGCGTCACCAATGTGGGGATTATTGTCTGGGGAATCACCAACATGGGGATTATAGTTTCATGATCACCAACATGGGGATTATAATCTGTGCATCACCAATGTGGGGATTATTGTCTGGCGATCACCAACATGGGGATTATAGTTTCGTGACCGCCAACGTGGGGATTATATTTTTGTGATCGCCAACATGGGGATTATAATCTGGGCATCACCAATGTGGGGATTATTGTCTGGCGATCACCAACATGAGGATTATAGTTTTGTGATCGCCAACGTGGGGATTATAATCTGGGCATCACCAATGTGGGGATTATTGTCTGGGGAATCACCAACATGGGAATTATAGTTTCGTGATCGCCAACATGGGGATTATAATCTGGGCATCACCAATGTGGGGATTATTGTCTGGCGATCACCAACATGGGGATTATAGTTTCGTGACCGCCAACGTGGGGATTATATTTTTGTGATCGCCAACATGGGGATTATAATCTGAGCGTCACCAATGTGGGGATTATTGTCTGGCGATCACCAACATGGGGATTATAGTTTCGTGACCGCCAACGTGGGGATTATATTTTTGTGATCGCCAACATGGGGATTATAATCTGAGCGTCACCAATGTGGGGATTATTGTCTGGCGATCACCAACATGGGGATTATAGTTTTGTGATCGCCAACGTGGGGATTGTAATCTGTACGTCACCAATGTGGGGATTATTGTCTGGGGAATCACCAACATGGGGATTATAGTTTCGTGACCACCAACATGGGAATTATAGTTTCGTGATCGCCAACATGGGGATTATAATCTGTGCATCACCAATGTGGGGATTATTGTCTGGGGAATCACCAACATGGGGATTATAGTTTTGTGATCGCCAACGTGGGGATTATAATCTGTACATCACCAATGTGGGGATTATTGTCTGGGGAATCACCAACATGGGGATTATAGTTTCATGATCACCAACATGGGGATTATAATCTGTGCATCACCAATGTGGGGATTATTGTCTGGCGATCACCAACATGGGGATTATAGTTTCGTGACCGCCAACGTGGGGATTATATTTTTGTGATCGCCAACATGGGGATTATAATCTGGGCATCACCAATGTGGGGATTATTGTCTGGCGATCACCAACATGAGGATTATAGTTTTGTGATCGCCAACGTGGGGATTATAATCTGGGCATCACCAATGTGGGGATTATTGTCTGGGGAATCACCAACATGGGAATTATAGTTTCGTGATCGCCAACATGGGGATTATAATCTGGGCATCACCAATGTGGGGATTATTGTCTGGCGATCACCAACATGGGGATTATAGTTTCGTGACCGCCAACGTGGGGATTATATTTTTGTGATCGCCAACATGGGGATTATAATCTGAGCGTCACCAATGTGGGGATTATTGTCTGGCGATCACCAACATGGGGATTATAGTTTCGTGACCGCCAACGTGGGGATTATATTTTTGTGATCGCCAACATGGGGATTATAATCTGAGCGTCACCAATGTGGGGATTATTGTCTGGCGATCACCAACATGGGGATTATAGTTTTGTGATCGCCAACGTGGGGATTGTAATCTGTACGTCACCAATGTGGGGATTATTGTCTGGGGAATCACCAACATGGGGATTATAGTTTCGTGACCACCAACATGGGAATTATAGTTTCGTGATCGCCAACATGGGGATTATAATCTGTGCATCACCAATGTGGGGATTATTGTCTGGGGAATCACCAACATGGGGATTATAGTTTTGTGATCGCCAACGTGGGGATTATAATCTGTACATCACCAATGTGGGGATTATTGTCTGGGGAATCACCAACATGGGGATTATAGTTTCGTGACCGCCAACGTGGGGATTATATTTTTGTGATCGCCAACATGGGGATTATAATCTGGGCGTCACCAATATGGGGATTATTGTCTGGTGATCACCAACATGGGGATTATAGTTTCGTGATCGCCAATTTGGGGATTGTAATCTGGGCATCACCAATGTGGAGATTATTGTCTGGGGAATCACCAACATGGGGATTATAGTTTCGTGATCACCAACATGGGGATAATAATCTGTGCATCACCAACATGGGGATCATAGTTTCATGACCGCCAACGTGGAGATTATAATCTGGGCGTCACCAATGTGGGGATTATTGTCTGGCGATCACCAACATGGGGATTATAGTTTCGTGATCGCCAACGTGGGGATTATAGTTTCGTGACCGCCAACGTGGGTATTATATTTTTGTGATCGCCAACGTGGGGATTATAATCTGGGCATCACCAATGTGGGGATTATTGTCTGGGGAATCACCAACATGGGGATTATAGTTTCGTGATCACCAACATGGGGATTATAATCTGTGCATCACCAATGTGGGGATTATTGTCTGGGGAATCACCAACATGGGGATTATAGTTTCGTGACCACCAACATGGGAATTATAGTTTCGTGATCGCCAACATGGGGATTATAATCTGTGCATCACCAATGTGGGGATTATTGTCTGGGGAATCACCAACATGGGGATTATAGTTTTGTGATCGCCAACGTGGGGATTATAATCTGTACATCACCAATGTGGGGATTATTGTCTGGGGAATCACCAACATGGGGATTATAGTTTCGTGACCGCCAACGTGGGGATTATATTTTTGTGATCGCCAACATGGGGATTATAATCTGGGCGTCACCAATATGGGGATTATTGTCTGGTGATCACCAACATGGGGATTATAGTTTCGTGATCGCCAATTTGGGGATTGTAATCTGGGCATCACCAATGTGGAGATTATTGTCTGGGGAATCACCAACATGGGGATTATAGTTTCGTGATCACCAACATGGGGATAATAATCTGTGCATCACCAACATGGGGATCATAGTTTCATGACCGCCAACGTGGGGATTATAATCTGGGCGTCACCAATGTGGGGATTATTGTCTGGCGATCACCAACATGGGGATTATAGTTTCGTGATCGCCAACGTGGGGATTATAGTTTCGTGACCGCCAACGTGGGTATTATATTTTTGTGATCGCCAACATGGGGATTATAATCTGGGCATCACCAATGTGGGGATTATTGTCTGGGGAATCACCAACATGGGGATTATAGTTTCGTGATCACCAACATGGGGATTATATTTTTGTGATCGCCAACATGGGGATTATAATCTGGGCATCACCAATGTGGGGATTATTGTCTGGGGAATCACCAACATGGGGATTATAGTTTTGTGACCGCCAACGTGGGGATTATATTTTTGTGTTTGCCAACATGGAGATTATAATCTGGGCATCACCAATGTGGGGATTATTGTCTGGCGATCACCAACATGAGGATTATATTTTTGTGATCGCCAACGTGGGGATTATAATCTGGGCATCACCAATGTGGGGATTATTGTCTGGGGAATCACCAACATTTAGGATTATAGTTTTGTGATCGCCAACGTGGGGATTATAATCTGTGCGTCACCAATGTGGGGATTATTGTCTGGGGAATCTCCAACATGGGGATTATAGTTTCGTGACCGCCAACGTGGGGATTATATTTTTGTGATCGCCAACATGGGGATTATAATCTGGGCGTCACCAATATGGGGATTGTTGTCTGGTGATCACCAACATGGGGATTATAGTTTCGTGATCGCCAATTTGGGGATTGTAATCTGGGCATCACCAATGTGGAGATTATTGTCTGGGGAATCACCAACATGGGGATTATAGTTTCGTGATCACCAACATGGGGATTATAATCTGTGCATCACCAACATGGGGATCATAGTTTCATGACCGCCAACGTGGGGATTATAATCTGGGCGTCACCAATGTGGGGATTATTGTCTGGCGATCACCAACATGGGGATTATAGTTTCGTGATCGCCAACGTGGGGATTATAGTATTGTGATCGCCAACGTGGGGATTATAGTTTCGTGACCGCCAACGTGGGGATTATATTTTTGTGATCGCCAACGTGGGGATTATAATCTGGGCATCACCAATGTGGGGATTATTGTCTGGGGAATCACCAACATGGGGATTATAGTTTCGTGATCACCAACATGGGGATTATATTTTTGTGATCGCCAACATGGGGATTATAATCTGGGCGTCACCAATGTGGGGATTATTGTCTGGGGAATCACCAACATGGGGATTATAGTTTCATGATCACCAACATGGGGATTATAATCTGTGCATCACCAATGTGGGGATTATTGTCTGGCGATCACCAACATGGGGATTATAGTTTCGTGACCGCCAACGTGGGGATTATATTTTTGTGATCGCCAACATGGGGATTATAATCTGGGCATCACCAATGTGGGGATTATTGTCTGGCGATCACCAACATGGGGATTATAGTTTCGTGACCGCCAACGTGGGGATTATATTTTTGTGATCGCCAACGTGGGGATTATAATCTGGGCATCACCAATGTGGGGATTATTGTCTGGCGATCACCAACATGGGAATTATAGTTTTGTGATCGCCAGCGTGGGGATTATAATCTGGGCATCACCAATGTGGGGATTATTGTCTGGCGATCACCAACATGAGGATTATAGTTTTGTGATCGCCAGCGTGGGGATTATAATCTGGGCATCACCAATGTGGGGATTATTGTCTGGGGAATCACCAACGTGGGGATTATAGTTTCGTGATCGCCAACGTGGGGATTATTGTCTGGGCATCACCAACGTGGGGATTATTGTCTGGGCATCACCAACGTGGGGATTATTGTCTGGGGAATCACCAACATGGGGATTATAGTTTTGTGATCACCAACGTGGGGATTATTGTCTGGTGATCGCCAACGTGGGGATTATTGTCTGGGCATCACCAACGTGGGGATTATTGTCTGGTGATCGCCAACGTGGGGATTATTGTCTGGGCATCACCAACGTGGGGATTATTGTCTGGGCATCACCAACGTGGGGATTATTGTCTGGTGATCGCCAACGTGGGGATTATTGTCTGGGGAATCACCAACATGGGGATTATAGTTTCGTGATCGCCAACGTGGAGATTATTGTCTGGGCATCACCAACGTGGGGATTATTGTCTGGGCATCACCAACGTGGGGATTATTGTCTGGGGAATCACCTACGTAGCGCAGTGGAAGACTTTATTTGAGGCTTGCGTTAAAAGTGTCCTGTTTTCACATACAGTAGCTGAGGTGTGATGGCAGAGCGGACGATGGGCCGAACAGCCTGCTCCTGCTCCAATCTCTGTGGTGGTCTTACGGCACTGTCGGAGAGAGCTCTGTTCCGCGAGCCTCAGGTCAATGTCACCGACTCGACCAGTGCCGGTGCCCGTGCCCCGATTCCCCCCACCCCCCCGCCCCGAGACCGCGACTCGTTTGAAACCCGGCTGCGGATACGTGAAACTGTAGATTGTGGACGATCCAACTTTTCACGCAAGGTTCCTTACCGTTTGTGTCCGCAGAGTCTCGGTGTAGTCCTCTACGTGCTGGTTTGTGGAGCCCTACCCTTTGACGGTCCGACACTGCCACTGCTCAGACAGAGGGTCCTGGAAGGCAGGTTTAGAATACCGTACTTCATGTCCGAAGGTGAGAACGCACAGAGCACGCGTGAATACTGAGCCGAACCCCCGTCAGAAGCACGCCACACGCGGTGTTCCGATGCGGGGTTTTAACTCACAGCGCCGGCCGGTCCTCCGTTTTCCCTGCTGGACCTGATGAGTGTTTTTTCTCCCTTCCCCAGTAGGATGCTTGTCGTTGGGGGGGGGTTACCACGGGAAAAGATTAGATTAGATTCAACTTTATTGTCATTGTGCCGAGTACAGATACAAAGCCAATGAAATGCAGTCAGCATCTGACCAGAAACGCAAAGAATAGTGTTATTTACAAAATAACTGCGAATAAAAAGTAGGTGCTACAGCACACAAATATAAAAGTACTGAGACAGTACAATATGGGTGCAATACTGCTTAGCGCTGTGATGTGAGGTTCAGCAGGGTCACAGCCTCAGGGTAGAAGCCCTTCCTGTGTCTGCTGGTGCGGGATCGGAGGCTCCAATAGCGCCTACCGGATGGGAGGAGAGTAAAAAGTCCATGGTTGGGGTGAGATTGCACAGTACTGTAGTAATTTTATGTATTGCACTGTACTGCTGCCGCAAAAAAAGACAAATTTCATGACAGATGATAAACCTGATTCTGATATGGGTCTCTGTTGTGGACTGGGAGTGGAAAGGTGGGGGACAGGGAGAGAGGGAATCATGGCTGGTGAAAAGGAGGAAGGGATTGAGGGGGAGGGAGCGGGAAGCACCAGAGAGGCATTCTACAATGATCAATGAACCGATCGTTTGGAATCCTGGTGTCTCGGGGCTGGGGGGTGTCTGCACCTGTCCCCACACCCCGTCCCGCGGGCACTCCACCCTCGCCGTTTCCCGACGTCCTTTGTCCCGCCAGATTTACAAACTCGCCCCCCACACCCCGCCGCTCCACGTTGACAGACACAGTCCCGTGCAGAAGTCTTCCACACCCGAGGTATACCCTTCTGCCTAAGACATTCACACATTCGTACCAGCCTAAATCACTTCACCTGATGGCTCTCTCCACCCTCTGGGAGAAGAAATTGACCCTCCAGTTCCTTTAAACCTTTCTGGGAGGTTGCCTGTTTGCCCTAAACCTTTGCCCACTTGTTTTTGGTTCCCCTTTTGGGGAAAAAAATGGGTGCCGGGTTGGAGGGTGGGTGTTGGAGATACGTCTCTGCCAAAGGAGGGGAAAGGCTTGTTTCCCGTCCGCTAGCCCGCAGGTCACCCTTGGGCAAGGGATCAGGTGGTGGATGGTCGTAGGAGTGGCTGGTGCAGATCACACGACCACTGACGGCCAGGCAGACAGTCTCTGACCAGTATTGATAATGGGCTGCGTCACCCGTCTTGTAAAGACACACACACCGCCCCAGAAGACGACAAACCAATTCTGTGGAAAAATTTGCCAAGAACAATCACGGTCGCGGAAAGACCGCGAGCGCCCACGTCATCCGACGCGGCACGTAATGATGATGCCATCTGACGTGGCATGTAATGATGATGTCGTATGGCGCGGCACATAACGATATCTGTCTCTACGTTCCAAGGAAGGAAGTCTCGCTTGGCCAACTTCTCCCTGCAACTCAAACCTCCCCCCCATGTTCCCTTTAAACTCCTCTGGTGGTCCTCCCGCCCGGCCTCAGCGGGAACAGGCCGCCCCTAGCCCAGTCTGTGCCCCCCACCACCCCTCAGTGGTGCGTAAAGTGTCCCGGGGCCCGAGCTTGTGAGCACCGCCCCCCCCCCAGAGCCTCACAGTATGGGCCAGGACCTTCAGTCACCCAGAGATGAAATTCATTCCCTTCCCATGGCCCTGTGCCCACCTCCCCTCTCCCGCCTTTCTCAGCCCTCACCTTCCTTTCAGCTGCAGTAGGGGTTTCGGTGCCCGCAGGAGCCGTTGGCCGCCCCAGGGGGTTGACATCAGCCTTGACCGAGGGGATGTACCTGCTGCTGCCTGTAATTGCTGGTAGGGTTTCCCCCGCCGCTTGCCTGCCCACTGGGGTGGTGGGGGTCGGGTTGCCAACTGTCCCGTATTAGCCGGGACACCCCGTATATCGGGAAACCATCTCTCACTGCTCCCCCATCTCCTATCATTTTGGATCTCCCGCTCCCCCTCCCACTTTCAAACCTCTTACTAACTCTTCCTTCAGTTAGTCCTGACGAAGGGTCTCGGCCCGAAACGTCGACTGTACCTCTTCCTAGAGATGCTGCCTGGCCTGCTGTGTTCCACCAGCAACTTTGATGTGGGTATATTGGGCTAAGTTGGTTTGTCCCATACAGGGCCACCCTTCTCCCGTATTTCCCCCCCCTAAGGTAGAGCGTTCCTGTGAAACCGTTCGTAAGCCGAAATGGCGTAAAGCGAGGAAGCGATTACCATTAATGTATACGGGAAGAATTTTTGAGTGTTCCCAGACCCAAAAAATAACCTACCAAATTGTACCAAGTAACACATAAAACCTAAAATAACACTAACATATAGAAAAAGCAGGAATGATATGATAAGTACACAGCCTATATAAAGTAGAAATAATGTATGTACGGTATAGTCGGGAAGATTAAGCCAAAACCGATTCGTGGGGAAAGAAATCGGCTCGTATGCACACACAGGTGCCCACGCAAGGCTTCATGGTCATGGTAGTCTTTCCTGGGGTAAACACAAGTGTCCCGGGATTTGACAGCTACTTCTGTCCCTCATTTCGGAGTGGGAAAGTTGGCGACTCTAGGTGGGGGGTGGGGGAAATGAACATCTCCGTGTCATTTCAAGGCAGCTGGTTTGCCGGCCCCCCCCCTTTGGTCAGCCCGGCGAGCATAACCCCAAGACTTTCTCGCCCGCCCCCCCCCATAGACTGTGAACACCTGATCCGCCGCATGCTGGTTCTGGACCCCTCCAAGAGGCTCACCATCGCTCAGATCAAGGAGCACAGGTGGATGCTGGCCGAGGTCCCGGTACAGAGGCCCGTCGGGCACCCACAGCCCAGGGAGAGCGAGACCAGCACGGGCGAATACAACGAACAGGTCCTTCGGCTGATGCACAGCCTGGGCATCGATCAGCAGAAGACGATTGAGGTAAAGAGTGGTTGGGGGGTGGGGTGGGGGGCGCCATTTTACCTGGAGAATACAGCCACACCTGGATTACTGAGACCTGCTACACTCTGGGCGATTTTAAACAATCTACCGCAGGGTTTTCCACTCCTGACCTAAGGCCTCGGCAAAATTCTCTGCTCCCCAACACCCTAGATTTCTCCGGCAGTCTTCACTGCAAAGGATTGATGTGATTTAAGCTGGGGGGGGGGCGCGCGGTGTACAACTCCTCAGGAGATTCTCTCAGGCATCCTCCCCGCTTCCCGTCCAGTCCTGACGAAGGGCCTTGGCCCGAACCGTCAGCTGTCCGCTCGTTTCCACAGGTGCCTTCCAGAGGCTTGCCGGGTTCCTCCGGCCTTGGACGTGCGTTGTCACAGGAAGATTTCTCACTCGCGGGCTTTAAGTGATCTCGGGGGGGCGGGGGGGAGTTTCGGAATGCTAACAGCCGTGACTAAGTTTCTTTCATGAGCAGACGCAGAACTGTGCGCTGCCCTTTGGCCCACAATGTTGTGCCTAGCCCGCTGGAAAGTGAGTCGAAAAACCCTCCAGAAACTAGCCCCTCCTACCTACACCGTGTCCCTATCCCTCCAACTTCCTCACATTGATGTGCCTATCCAAATGTCTCTTAAAAGCCTCTGATGTGTTTGCCTCTCTCCCCACACCAGGGCAGCTCATTCCAGGCACCCAGGACTCTCTTGAGTTAAAAAAAAAACTTACCCCCTCACATCCCCCTTTGATCCTCACCGTCAATGCAGTGAAGACATTTCAACCCTGGGCAAAAGATATTTCCTGCCCACTCTATCTCTGCCTCTCATAATCTTGAGAACCTGTAATAAATCTCCCCTCAGCCTCCGAACCTATCAATCACCCCTCACGTGTTGTTGAGGGCTTCCCCATAACACTCAGAAAAGGAGGAACCTCATAGTCTCTGGCCGGTGTGGGGGGCAGGGGGAGACACTAATCACCAGCGCCCAAGGGGACTGGAGCGAAGAGGCAGCCTTTTTGAGTGTCTTTTCTCTCTGTACAGCTCAAAGGTGTGTGGCACATATACGCCTGGTCCGTTCGCTGGCTGGACGGGGGCAGTTCTGCTCGACGCCATCCCCCAGCCCTTCCTCCGGTACATTGGTGCTGCCTTCGGCGCTCGCCTGGTAGCTGCCAGTTCCAGACATCCCACCTCTCCCGGAAGTTCCGGGAGTCTCCCGCATATGGATAGTGGCTCCCTGATGCCCGCAAATTACATGCAATGTCACGGAAATCAATCTTTTTGAGAGCGAGCGAGCGAGAGAGAAAGCAAGCGAGAGCACGAGAGCGACCACAGAGAGAGAGAGAGCGCGCGCGCCATGGCAGAGTGTTCCAAAAAAAGAAAATATAAAACGAACGTCGCCCCAGACTACCCTAAAGTGTACCCCTGCCTAATAGGGGTCAAAAATAATGTCAGTGTTGCTCGCTGCTCTGTTTGCAAC
>NC_086129.1:4741901-4791901 GCF_963921235.1 Mobula hypostoma | reverse complement strand
TTTCGCGCCCATCTTTAAAACTTCGCAGCCCGGATCTGTGGAAACCTTGCGCAGAAGACTTTTTCTTGCAAGCAGAGCTCCCCGGGAGCATGCAGCTAAAAATATGTCACGACGTTCTAAATTATTTATAATTCTCTTCACACTTGGACTTTGCCAGTGATTCAGTGACATCCGCTTTCAGCTGTTCCTCTCCCCGCGCCTGCGGTGCGGATTAACTGAATGTTAATCGAGGAAATAATCTAGCCCCCCCCCGCCCCACAGTCACTCCTCCCCATTAATCATCATTACGTTCTAACTCGAAAGCTCCTGAACAGGGTCACGGAGAGCGTTTTGCTCCAATAATAATAGAAAAAAAATGAACATTTATGGTTTAGTGCAAGGGTTGTAAGTTACAGAAACAGGCCCTTCAGCCCACCTGTTTAATGCTAGCCCCTTTACCCTTCTGCATTAGGAGCACACGCCTTGCCGATTTAACCGTCTCTCTGAATGCCCTCACCATCATCTTCCTCATCACGTGCCGTGTGGTAAGGACGTAGGCAATCAGAATCGGGTTTAATATCACCAGCATACGTCGTGAAATTTGTCAGCTGTACAGTGCAATACATGATAGATACAGATAGATACAGAAAAATAAATAGGTAAATCAATTACAGTAAATATATATATGAAGAAAGACTGGATGAACTGGGCTTGTACTCGCTGGAATTTAGAAGATTGAGGGGGGATCTGATTGAAACGTATAAAATCCTAAAGGGATTGGACAGGCTGGGTGCAGGAAGATTGTTCCCGATGTTGGGGAAGTCCAGAACGAGGGGTCACAGTTTGAGGATAAAGGGGAAGCCTTTTAGGACCGAGATGAGGAAAAGCTTCTTCACACAGAGAGTGGTGAATCTGTGGAATTCTCTGCCACAGGAAACAGTGGAGGCCAGTTCATTGGCTATATTTAAGAGGGAGTTAGATATGGCCCTTGTGGCTACGGGGATCAGGGGGTATGGAGGGAAGGCTGGTACAGGGTTCTGAGTTGGATGATCAGCCATGATCATACTGACTGGCGGTGCAGGCTCAAAGGGCCGAATGGCCTACTCCTGCACCTATTTTCTATGTTTCTATGTTTCTATATATTAGAGTTTGGATTAAAAATAGTGCAAAAACAGAAATAATTTTTAAAAGTGAGGTAGTGTTCATGGGTTCAGTGTCCATTTAGGAATTGGACGGCAGAGGGGAAGAAGCTGTTCCTGAATCACTGAGTGTGTGCCTTCAGGCTCCTGTACCTCCTTCCGGACAGTAACACGGAGAAGAGGGCACGTCCAGGGTGACGGGGGTCCTTAGTAACTGACGCCGCCTTTCTGAGGCACAGCTCCTCGAAGCTGTCCTGGATACCAGTGCCCATGATGGAGCTGACTAATTTCGAATCATCTTTCTATGACCACGATTGCTCGTGGCAAATGTTTCTACACAAGTGGTTTGTGCCATCGCCATCTTCTGGGCTGTGTCTTTACAGGAGGGTGACCCCCCGCCCCTCCCAACCAGCCATTATCGACACTCTTCAGAGACTGTCCCGTCTGGTGTCAGTAGTCGTATAACCGAAGTTTAAAAAATAAGTTTTATTATCAGAGTACATCTACGTCACCACATATAACCCTGAGATTCCTTTTCCTGTGGGCAGACTCAGCAGATCTATAGAATAGGAACTGTAAACAGGATCAGTGAAAGACCAACCAGCGTGCAGAAGACAGCAAACTGTCCAAATGCAAATATAAGTAATTAGCAATACTAACGAGAACATGAGATAACGATGTAAAGAAGTCCTTGGGAATGAGTCCATTGGCTGTGGGAACACTTCAACGACGGGGCAGGTGAAGTTATCCCCTTTCGTTCAGGAGCCTGATGGCTGAACCTGGTGATGCGGGTCCTGAGGCTCCTGTATCTTCTCCCTGAAGGCAGCAGCGAGACGAGAGCATGACCTGGGTGGTGGGGGTCCCTGACGATGGATGCCACTGTCCTGTGACAGCGTTTCACGTAGATGTGCTCAGTGGTGGGGAGGGATTCACCCGTGATGGACTGAGCCCGTACCCACAACTTTTTGTCGGAGTTTCTGTTCAAGGGCATTGGTGTTCCCATTCCAGTCAATACACCCTCCACCACACACCTACAGAACATAGACTCGTGATATGCACCTCGTCTCATACCGCCATCCACCACGCACTCCCATGGCTTCATTTGACCCTGATTGGGGGGGTGGGAGGGGGTGCTACACCTCACCCAAAGGCGACCTGTGGGCTAGCAGAGGAAACGAGCGCCTTACACCCCCTTTGGTAGAGACGCATCTCCACCCTGACACACAAACACAGCGATTTGAATCAAACGTTTATTGGAGAGAGCTGTAGTTAAATCATGGAGTGTAGCATCAGGGGGGTTTAGTCTCAATATTTGGGAAGGTACATTTCCACGCAGTGAGCGGAAGAGATTTGGGTCTCTCGTCTGCAGGCGGGATCAGACGCAGGATCATTCCCTGGGAAACTGGGAGATGCATTCAGCCCAGTGTCCCCGTTCTCAGTGAAACTTCAACATAGAAACATAGAAAACCTACAGCACCATACAGGCCCTTCGGCCCACAATGCTGAACTCGTACCTAGTTCAGAAATTACCTAGGGTTACCCATAGCCCTCTATTTTTCTAAGCTCATTTCTAACACTTATTATCCAAGAATGTATAAATTATACAACCTTGGCTGCTTACAGGCAGCCGCAAAGCGAAGTATCCGAAAGAACGCAGTTAATAATCAATAACGACCAACCCCCCCAATGCAAGAGGACGGAAAAAAAGAAACAAATCATGTAAACAACGGAAGCAAGCAAAAGAATGGATTTCAGAACCAAGCTGAGTCCTTAGATCCAGCTCCCCGGAGCAGCCCTGGAGTAGGCCCAAACCCTCGGTAGTCGGTCCGTCATGTTAGCGGGGCAATTCGCTGCAAAGCTCGCGGATCTGACGCACAGCACCCGGGTGCGGTGGGGGGGGAAAGAGGAGGCCCCCAGCCGATCCGGGCCGGCGTTTAAATTGTCCAAGCGGTGGATTGTGCCTTGCGGTGGGACCCAGGCCCCGCCGCGGGCCTAGTGTTCGCTACCGAGGGGGCCGCCCCCGACCTCTCCCGAATCGGCCCAGAGCCCAGAGCTGTCCGACCTCGCCCGACCCTCGACATTCTGCCTCATTCAGCAGCTTCCCGTCTGTAGCCTACAGGTGTTGTTCTTTTCGAGGACAGTGCCTAATCTTCCAGACCAGCCCACCATGTTGAAGCCCTGTCCGAGTAGACAGCATCCACTCCCATTCGGACTCTCTCCAAGTTCTGGTAGCTCTCACACCCCGCCACCCCCTCCAGATCCCCCCCAGTATCTTCCCTTGATGGCAGGCTGACTAGCCTGCAGTTCCCTGCTTGTCCTTGCTTCCCTTCCTAATCAACGGAACAACATTAGCCTCCTTCCAGTCTTTGGGAAGCTCACCATTGAAGCAATCATCTCCCCAAGGGGCTCCATAACTCCCCCCCCCCCGCCGAGCTTCCCACCAAGCCCGAGGACGCGCTTAGCCTGGCCCTAGGAACTTATCCACTCGGAGTATCGTGAGCAGCTGTGGGCCCCCTGTCTGAGAAGAGCTGAGCTGACATTGGGGAGGGTTAAAGTAAGATTCACGAAAATGTCCCCGAGATTGAAAGCAACACATGAATGCTTCTTTTGTTTGTCGTATACATTAATGATCTGCATGATGGTAAATTGGATGAGTAAATATGCAGATGATACTAAGATAGATGGAGTTGTGGATAATGAAGTAGGTTTTCAAAGCTTGCAGAGAGATTTAGGCCAGTTAGAAGAGTGGGCTGAAAGATGGCAGATGGAGTTTAATGCTGATAAGTGTGAGGTGCTACATTTTGGCAGGACTAATCAAAATAGGACATAAGTGGTAAATGGTAGGGCATTGAAGAATGCAGCAGAACAGAGGGATCTAGGAATAATGGTGCATAGTTCCCTGAAGGTGGAATCTCATGTGGATTGGGTGGTGAAGAAAGCTTTTGATATGCTGGCCTTTATTAATCAGAGCATTGAGTATAGGAGTTGGGATGTAATGTTGAAATTGTACAAGGCATTGGTGAGGCCAAATTTGGAGTATTGTATACAGTGCTGGTCACCGAATTATTGGAAAGATGTCAACAAAATAGAGAGAGTACAGAGAAGATTTACTAGAATGTTACCTGAGTTTCGTCTCCTAAGTTACAGAGAAAGGTTGAACAAGTTGGGTCTTTATTCTTTGGAGCGTAGGAGGTTGAGGGGGGACTTGATAGAGGTGTTTAAAATTATGAGGGGGATTGATAGAGTTGACGTGGATAGGCTTTTTCCATTGAGAGTGGGGGAGATTCGAACAAGAGGACATGGGTTGAGAGTTAAAGGGCAAAAGTTTAGGGGTAACATGAGGGGGAACTTCTTTACTCAGAGAGTGGTAGCTGTGTGGAACGAGCTTCCAGCAGAAGTGGCTGAGGCAGGTTCGATGTTGTCATTTAAAGTTAAATTGGATAGATATATGGACAGGAAAGGAATGGAGGGTTATGGGCTGAGTGCAGGTCGGTGGGACTAGGTGAGAGTAAGAGTTTGTTACGGACTAGAAGGGCCGGGGTGGCCTGTTTCCGTGCTGTAATTGTTATGTGGTTACATGGTTTATATAGTTATATGAGTCTGATAGCTCTGGGCCTGTGCTTGCTGGAATTCAGAGAACGAGGGGTGACCGATCGAAAGGCCTCGATGGAGTGGATGTGGAGAGGAGGTTTCCTATAGTGGGGGGGAATCGAGGAGCAGAGGGCTTCAGAATAGAGGGGCGTCCTTTTAGAACGGGAATGAGGAGGAATTCCTTGGGAGCCGGAGAGTGGTGAATCTGCGGAATCTGTGGCCACAGGCGGCTGTGGACGCCAAGTCATTGGGTATATTTAAATCAGAGGCTAATGGATTCTTGTCCAAGGCATGCAGGGATATGGGGAGAAGGCAGGAGATTGGGGCAGAGAGGGAAAATGGATCAGCCCTGATGAAATGACAGAGCAGACTCAATGGGCCGAATGGCCCAACTCTGCTCCTATATCTTATGGTCTTAAGGGGCAGATGGGGCACTTGGGACCTTCAGGCTGTTCCATTAAAAAGGACCCTGGGGTCTTCGGCTGAGAAGCTAGGTGCCTTCCCATAAGCCAGTCCGTTGAAAGAAAACGTGCGAAAAGCTGCGATTTCTTGGTAAAATAACCATGTTAACATCACTTTTCCTTCCTCCCACCCAGTTTCCACTGGAGCGAGCCAGTTTAAAAATCATCTGGTTGTGTCTATTCCAAGTGAAAAGATAACGCCCTTTGCTTCCTGAAACTGTGGAATAGCAGAAGGAATATAATCTGGCCGATTCTATCGATTAGTCGAAATTCATTCAGGCCTTAAAGTTAATCTTTGTAAGCCAAATCTTCTGGCCTCCCAGTGAAGACCGTTGCTCCCTGTGCCTCTCTGCAGAGTGCTTGATGCATGGGACGTCCTTTGTAGGTTCCACTTGGCTAACCTCTCCCTTCCCACACAGTTCCCGCCGAACAGCTTCATTCGGGTGCGGTGTCTGCGGAAATTCCCTGGGGCCTACTGCCCAAGCTCACAGGATCGATTCCCGGGTGGAGATTTTGCCCTTCGCCTCCCTTACGTCGAAATTCGGCGCAAGGAGAGACCCTTCGGCCCATCTCATCCATGGTGGCCGAGGTGCTAGCCCATATGCCTGCATTTGGCCCGTATTCTAAACCAGGGGGGTTCCAATCTTTTTTTTTTAAACCCATGGACCAACACCATTAACCGAGGGGTCCGTGGGGATCCCCCACCTGTCCAAATGTCTTTTAAATACTGTAGTTGTGGCAACAGCAGGACATGTTCAAGGCGCGGTGCCTCGGAAGGGCGGCGTCCATCATGAAGGACCCCCACCACCCAGGACGTGCCCTCTTCTCATTGCTACCATCAGGGAGGAGGTACAGGAGCCTGAAGACACACACTCAGTGATTCAGGAACAGCTTCTTCCCCTCTGCCATCTGATTCCTGAAAGGACATTCAAATCCGTGAACACAACCTCATTACTTTTATTCTTATTTCAATTTTTGCACTACTTACTTAATTTAATGGAGGATCTGAGAGAACTTAGGGTCCGAGTCCATAGGGCACTCAAAGTTGCTGTGCAGGTTGACTGTGCTGTTAAGAAGGCGTCTGGTGTGTTGGCCTTCATCAACCGTGGGATTGAGTTCAAGAGCCGAGAGGTAATGTTACAGCTATACAAGACCTTGAGTCAGACCCCATTTGGAGTGCTGTGCTCAGTTCTGGTCACCTCACTACAGGAGGGATGTGGATACTATAGAGAGAGTGTAGAGCAGATTTACAAGGATGTTGCCTGGATTGGAGAGCGTACCCTATGAGAAGAGGTTGAGTGAACTTGGCCTTTTCTCCTTGGAGCGACTGAGGATGAGAGGTGACCTGATAGAGGTGTCTAAGATGATGAGGGAGCATTGATCGTGTGGATAGCCAGAGGCTGTTAGTGCAGATGGTGCATGTGAGCTTGATTTCAACATTAGAGAAAAGTTTGGAGTGCAGAGAAAATTTGCAAGGATGTCACTGGGACTTGAGGACCTGAGTTATCAGGAAAGGCTGAAAAAGTTAGAATTTTATTCCTTCGAATGTATCGAATTGAATTGACTTTATTTCTTACAGCCTTCACATACACGAGGAGTAAAAACCTTTACGTTACGTCTCTGTCTAAACGTGCAATGTGCATGTAACGTTCAGTTATATTGGCTCGTGTATGTCTAGGGGAAATCCCGCCCAGCTCCTGCTTCAACACTCCCCTCAGGGTCAGTCGCCGCCCAAATCAATCCCAAACATCAATCATCAGCCAGCACACCCAGTAAATTTTAACAAATACACTTTATAGATATTACTACTTCTATGACATTAATATGCATTTGATACAGAGAGGAAAGTAATGAAAAAAAAAGGCGCCAACACTTATCAAAGTCCAAGTTCTTCGCGCGCTACCGTTGGAGTTCAATTCGACGTCAGACGACCACCCAAATTCCGTCGATTCACGGCTCGGGACCACCCTGAGTGATCGACCGGAGCCTCTCCGCACGTCCGCGGTCTTCCTCATCTCTCCTCCGACTCCCCCCCCAAAAAACTCAGTCCACAGTCATATCATACAGCATGGCATCCGAAAACAAAACGATACATAACCACCCATTGGCTAATAGAACCCTGTTATCTCATTTTAAAGTAAAACAAACTGTTAGCGCAAACTCTCTTCAGCATTAAACACAACAAAGCCGCATTCCCCAGATTAACATAACAAAATCGCCATTTTAAATGTAACAAAAGGAAGACCCCGTACATGCAAATTATAGTAATTTCCAATAAATAGTACGTACAACAGGGCAGTCAATACAACATAGAAATACAATTGTGTCAGCGTGAATTGATCAGTCTGACGGCCTGGTGGAAGAAGCTGTCCCGGAGCCTGTTGGTCCTGGCTTTTATGCTGCGGTACCGTTTCTCGGATGGGAGCAGCTGGAACAGTTTGTGGTTGGGGTGACTCGGGTCCCCGATGATCCTTCGGGCCCTTTTTACATACCTGTCTCTGTAAATGGAGGGGAGGTTTGAGGGAAGTACAGAAAACTGCGAGGGTTATAGTCAGGGTGAATGCAAGCAGGCTGGCGGGACGAGACCGAAAGATCACGGGATAAGGACGAAAGGTGAAATGTTTAAGCGGAGCACGATGGGGGTGGGGGGAGCTTCTGGTGCAAGGGTGAATAACGAGTGCTGGATGCTGGTTCAACTACAACACTTTGAGGGAATTTTGGATGGGTACATGGATGGGGAGAAGAATGGTCTGGGCGCAGGTAAATGGGACGAGGTGGAAAACGAGGCCGGGAGTGGACCAGATTGGCCAAAGGGCTTGTTTATGTGTTCTACAACTATGACCTCCCAACTCTTGTACTCACTGCCCTACCTGATGGAAGGAGAATAAGGGGGAGATCGAACAGAGGCATACAGAGTCATGAGGGTTGCTACATCCCTTCTTAACCATCCTGTCCACCTGTCTTGCTGCCCCATGACCTTCTGCCCTGAAACGTTCTCCTGGCCCTGTCGTTCACCGTGCAAGCCCTGCCCTGCTTTAGCGGTGGTGGGCAGCCGTCGTCCCCAGGGGATCATGGGTTTGTGCCTCTGGTGGACCGTTCAATAAGATCGTAGCTGATCTGACCAAAGACTCACCTCCACCTACCTGCCTTTTCCCCAAATTCTGGATACAATAGGGTCTTTTGAGGGACACTTAGGTAGGTCAATGGGCCAGCTGGTGGCGTGGTGGCATCAGCGCCGGACTTCGGGGCAGAAGGTCCCGAGTTCGAATCCAGCCGGCTCCCGTGCACGCTGATCTGTGCTTGGTTGAGCATCTTGACCTCGTAAAAAAAGAAATTGCTTGCTACAGACACATCAACAGCAAAAAGTTGATGGCCTATGCCCTCTCGTGAGTTTGAAAGGCAATTTCCCTTTTCTCTAGGTAGGTAAATGAAGCTTTGAGAAATAGAGGGCTGTGCGGTAGGCTAACTCTAGGCGGTTTCTGGAGTAGGTTACGTGGTCAGCACAACATTGTGGGCCGAAGGGCCTGTAATGTGCTGTAGATTTGTATGTTCTATGTCCTATAACCCTTAATTCCCCTACCATGCAAAAATCTGTCCAGCCTCGTCTTAAATATATTTTACTGAGGTACCCCCCGTGCTACACTGGGCAGAGAATTCCACCACTCAAGGACGTACCAGTCAGTAGGTTGTAAATCATCCCGTGATTTGGCTAAGGTTAAACCTGTGGCTTGCTGGGTGGTTTGACTCAAAAGGGCGTATTCCGCCCTGTCACTCGAAGTAAGAGAAACGCGCTTCCCAAAATATTACCTCACCTTACCCTTGTGTGAGTTAGAGTCCGTCCAACGGGAGGCTAGAGGGAGGAGATAGCGGTGGGCCGGTAAGAATTTTTATTTTTGTCGTCTCGGCGTCGTTGACACGCTGCGCTTTCATTTCAGGCGAGCCCCGTGGTGGCCCAGGTGAACCTTCTGTCGCAGAACGTCAGGATGCTGAGGTCTTCTGTCCTGCCTCCGAACTCTGCCGTGGACTCGTTCGCCCTCCTGCAGAGCGCGGGCCAGCCGGAGCTCGGTTTCATGGAGGAAGACGTCAACACTCCCAAGGTTCGTCTCTCTTTTTTTTATATGAAAATCTGCGACCTGCGCCTGGAATCGGGGCAAAGGGAAGGAAAGTTAACATTGCTGTGCTCTGCCTCGTCGGCTGAGTACTGCGCGTCGCGCTTCCTGGCGCGGTCGCCCTCAGGTCAGAGCACTTTCTGTTCCGCGCCTAACGAGAGAGCAGGCGGCTTAGCGTTAGGACCTGAGCTGCCGAGCTCCTCCGGCGTTTTGTCTGGGTTGCTGTGAGTTTCCAGCGTCTCTCCCACGGTCGAGGACCTCGCGTCGGGAGGTAATGCACCCGTGCTGCCGGAGGTCGTGGAGAAGGTTTTGTCGCCGATCCGAACTGACTGGGGTCTGCAGGTGAGGGGAGCGCAGGGTCCAGTTGCACAGGGAGGTATGGAGACCGAGGTCTTCGAGCTGAGAGGTTTGGGAGGATGGCAGTGCGGAGTGAGGAAGTCGAGACGATGAAGAGCTTCTTCACTGTCCGGATGCTCCAGGGTCAGTGAGGAGCCAATGAAGTAGCTTCTGCTGTTGACTTGTTGCGACGGGGGCGGGTGGGGGGGGGGGGTGACACTGGAGCGGATCTCTTGATGGGATGGACTCTCCAACCAACAGCCAGAATCAGAATCAGGTTTATTATCACCGGCATGCATCGTGAAATTTGATAACTTTGCGGCAGCAGTATTTAGATTATGAGAACACTCAGTCCTCTTTTATTGTCATTTAGAAATGCATACATGCATTAAGAAATGATACGATGTTTCTCCAGAGTGATATCACAGAAAACAGGACAGACCAAAGACTAACACTGACAGAACCACATAATTATAACATATAGTTACAGCAGTGCGAAGCAATACCATAATTTGATAAAGAACAGACCATGGGCACGGTAAATAAAGTCTCAAAGTTCCCGAGTCGATGGACTCCCGTCCCCGATAGCAGGCGGCAAAAGGGAGAAACTCCTTGCCATAAACCTCCAGGCACCGTCAACTTGCCGATGCCTTGGAAGCAGCCGACCACAGCCGACACTGAGTCTGTCCGTCCGAAAACTGCGAGCTTCTGACCAGCCTCTCCGATACAGCCTCCCGAGCGCCATCCTCTGCCGAGCGCCTTCGACCTCTCCCCGGCCGCTGAAACACGCGAAGCCGAGGATTTCGGGGCCTTCTGCTCCGGAGATTCCGGTTACCACACAGTAGCAGCGAAGCGGGCATTTCAGAAGTTTCTCCAGATGTTCCTCCGTGCTCTCACGTCCGTCTCCATCAAATCAGAATTGTGCACGGTCCCCTACTTGACAGATTGCAGACATCACCACCGAAGGGGCCACGCGCACAGCCGTCGCGTCGCCATCTTCTCCCCTAATGCAATGTACAATGCAATACAATGTTAAAAATTTGTAATTTTATATATATGTATATTAAATAGTTAAATTAAGATAAGTACTGCAAAAAACATAAATTTTAAAAAAAGGTGGCGAGGTCGTGTTCATGGGTTCAGTGTCCATTCAGAAATTGGACGGCGGAGGGGAAGAAGCTGTGTCTGAATCGTTGAATGTGTGTCTTCAGGCTCCTGTACCTCCTCCCTGATACAATGAGAAAAGGGCATGCCCTGGGTGCTGGAGACCATTGATGATGGATGTCACCTTCCTGGCACACCGCTCCTTGAAGATGTCTTGGATACTACGGAGGCTGGTACCCAAGATGGAGCTGAATCATTTTACAACTTTCTGCAGCTCACTTTGATCCTGAGCTGCTGCCCTCTCTCACCCCATACCAGACAGTGATGCAGCCAGTCAGAATTCACTCCATGGTACATCTGTAGACGTTTTCAAAAGTTTTAGGTGAGAATTTTAATCTTCTCGAACTCCTGATGAAATATAGCCGCTGTCTTGCCTCCTTTATAACTGCATCAATATATTGGGTCCAGGCTAGATCCTCAGGAACTGCGAGGGACTTGAAACTGCTCACTTTCTCCACTTTTGATCCCTCTGTGAGGATCGGAATGTGTTCCTCCGTCTTACCCTTCCCGAAGTCCACAGTCAGCTCTTTCGTCTTCCTGACATTGAGTGCAAGTTTGTTGTAGTGTTCTCGTGCAGTGTGTTGAAACTCTGACTAAACACCAAGCTAAACCGGAGCCAATGAAGACAGAGTCGGAGTAAGGTTAACCATTTACTGTGCACTCTTCCACATTAACACCGTATGGTGAAAACTGTTGATAAAAAAAATACAAACACATGCAGCGTCTGTTTCATTCCGGAGACTACACGCGCTCTCTTCTTTTAGCGAGTGTCTCCAGCCGCCCGGAGTAGCGGGCGAGGGGGGGGTCCGTTCAAACTGCCGCCGGGCCTGAGCCCACCCCGCGTTTGAAATTGAAAAGCCGACACGCGCGCCACCCGAACCACCGCTTCCTTAACAGAAACCGCGTTAATATTTTTACTTCAAACACTTTCTTATGAACTTACGGCGTTGCTTCTATAATGTTTCTTCGTGGGTAGACACGGAGCTCGTCACGATCGTGCTGCACGCAGGGCACCCGCCTTTACACCTTCCCGAACCGGAGGTTACACGTAAGACGTGGCGAAACCGGATGTGACGTCATCGGATGCCGCGATATACCGTAGACAATGAATTTACCCTTGTTACACTGTAACATAATTATCAACCTTTAACTTTAACTAGAAAATAGTTACGAACAAATCATTTAAAACGTAGACCCAACAACGTCAAATAAATGCTTTAAAGGCTAAACAACTGTTGCTGTGGCCACCACTCAACCAGCTGGTATATCTTGCTCCTGTACGCCCTCTCTTCTCCGTCTGACATTCTGCCAGCAATCATCAGTAGATTTAGAGATGGCACTTGAGCTGTGCCTAACCACACAGAGCGTAAAGCAGTGGGCTAAGCACACGTCCCCGAGGTGCCCCAGGATTACCCATCCTGTCATTTCTGAGGAACATCGAGTAGCCCTAGCGTTAGTTATCAGAGCTTTTTTCTCCTCCTTGTGTCATTTTGACAAACGCTAATTTTGTCTTCCAGTACGTTCTGAAGGCATTTTCTGCAATTATCGCCCAAGTCTGAACAGAGTTATACTTAGCATTAACGAAAACCCAGAAAGAAACTGATCATAGTCCTTCACTGCTCAGTGGGGCGGGGAGCTCAGATGTCAGACGGGTCCAGTACCCGCCTTCCTGTGTGCCTCTGACGCAGAGAGAGTGAGCTGTTCCATTGTAAAGACTATGCTGAAAAGATCTTCCCCTGCAGGAGACAGACGTGACTCACAATATTTCTGGAAGGTAGATCTGTGAAGCGGGTCTCAGAATCGCAATCGGGTTTCTCTTTCCTGTCACCGGCACGTGTGGTGAAATTGGTTAACTTAGCAGTAGCGGTCCAATACAACACAGGAAGAGAAAAGATAAGTAAACCAATTACAGAAATGCATATATGTATGGTAAATAGATTAAAAATAGTGCAAAAACAGTAACGTATATGTAACACCCTGGGAAAGGTTTCAGATTTCGGTAACTAGTTTGTCTTCAGAGCAGTCAGGTTACAAATATTTTTTTAAAATGAGGTAGACTCCATTGGTTTTTCCATGAATTCAAGAACTCCTGTTGAGGGCTCTATCACACCCCTGGAGACCATAGGAAGGTGTTTCCTTCCTTTGGGAATTAATTCATGCTGTGGGTGCGGCTGTCGGGGACAGGGATGTGCTTGCACCTTTGAATTCAGAATTTCTTCCACATATTTGAGGAGACTGCAGCTTCAGGTGTTGCTGAGAATTAACCAGGCTTGCTTTTCTATCTATTACACTGAGTCTGAAGTGAAACTCAGTCCAGATGGATTGACAAGTAGAGTGAACAGAGGGACAAGATTGGCAGCGGTTCCCAATGCATTACCATGAATGTAGACACACAAACTCATGCATGGCATAGTCACTGTATCACTGTGAACATAGAGACACACAGTGTGATCACTGTATCACTGTGAACGTAGACACACAGTGTGATCACTGTATCACTGTGAACATAGAGACACACACTGTGTGATCACTGTATCACTGAACGTAGAGACACACAGTGTGATCACTGTATCACTGTGAACATAGAGACACACTGTGTGATCACTGTATCACTGAACGTAGAGACAGACAGTGTGATCACTGTATCACTGTGAATGTAGAGACAGACCGTGTGATCACTGTATCACTGTGAACATAGAGACACACACTGTGTGATCACTGTATCACTGTGAACGTAGACACACAGTGTGATCACTGTATCGCTGAACGTAGAGACAGACAGTGTGATCACTGTATCACTGTGAACATAGAGACACACACAGTGTGTTCACTGTATTACTGAACGTAGAGACAGACAGTGTGATCACTGTATCACTGTGAACGTAGAGACAGACCGTGTGATCACTGTATCACTGTGAACATAGAGACACACAGTGTGTGATCACTGTATCACTGAACGTAGAGACAGACAGTGTGATCACTGTATCACTGTGAACGTAGAGACAGACCGTGTGATCACTGTATCACTGTGAACATAGAGACACACACTGTGTGATCACTGTATCACTGTGAACGTAGACACACAGTGTGATCACTGTATCGCTGAACGTAGAGACAGACAGTGTGATCACTGTATCACTGTGAACATAGAGACACACACAGTGTGTTCACTGTATCACTGAACGTAGAGACACACAGTGTGTTCACTGTATTACTGAACGTAGAGACACACAGTGTGTTCACTGTATTACTGAACGTAGAGACACACAGTGTGTTCACTGTATTACTGAACGTAGACACATACAGTGTGAACACTGTATCACTGTGAATATAGACACACAGAGTGATCACTGTATCATGTTGAATGTAGACACACAGTGTGTTCACTGTATCATGTTGAATGTAGACACACAGTGTGTTCACTGTATCATGTTGAATGCAGAGACACAGTGTGTTCACTGTATCATGTTGAATGTAGACACACAGTGTGTTCACTGTATCATTTTGAATGTAGAGACACACAGTGTGTTCACTGTATCATGTTGAATGTAGACACACAGTGTGATCACTGTATCATGTTGAATGTAGAGACACACAGTTTGATCACTGTATCATGTTGAATGTAGACACACAGTGTGATCACTGTATCATGTTGAATGTAGAGACACACAGTGTGATCACTGTATCATGTTGAATGTAGACACACAGTGTGATCACTGTATCATGTTGAATGTAGAGACACAGTGTGATCACTGTATCATGTTGAATGTAGACACACAGTGTGTTCACTATATCATGTTGAATGTAGAGACACAGTGTGTTCACTGTATCATGTTGAATGTAGACACACAGTGTGTTCACTGTATCATGTTGAATGTAGAGACACAGTGTGTTCACTGTATCATGTTGAATGTAGATACACACAGTGTGATCACTGTATCATGTTGAATGTAGAGACACAGTGTGATCACTGTATCATGTTGAATGTAGAGACACACAGTGTGATCACTGTATCATGTTGAATGTGGAGACACACAGTGTGTTCACTGTATCATGTTGAATGTAGAGACACACAGTGTGTTCACTGTATCATGTTGAATGTAGAGACACAGTGTGTTCACTGTATCATGTTGAATGTAGAGACACACACAGTGTGTTCACTGTATCATGTTGAATGTAGACACACAGTGTGATCACTGTATCATGTTGAATGTAGAGACACAGTGTGTTCACTGTATCATGTTGAATGTAGAGACACACAGTGTGATCACTGTATCATGTTGAATGTAGAGACACACAGTGTGATCACTGTATCATGTTGAATGTAGAGACACAGTGTGTTCACTGTATCATGTTGAATGTAGAGACACACAGTGTGATCACTGTATCATGTTGAATGTAGAGACACACAGTGTGATCACTGTATCATGTTGAATGTAGAGACACACAGTGTGTTCACTGTATCATGTTGAATGTAGAGACACAGTGTGATCACTGTATCATGTTGAATGTAGACACACAGTGTGATCACTGTATCATGTTGAATGTAGACACACAGTGTGATCACTGTATCATGTTGAATGTAGACACACAGTGTGTTCACTGTATCATGTTGAATGTAGACACACAGTGTGTTCACTGTATCATGTTGAATGTAGAGACACACAGTGTGTTCACTGTATCATGTTGAATGTAGACACACAGTGTGATCACTGTATCATGTTGAATGTAGAGACACACAGTGTGATCACTGTATCATGTTGAATGTAGAGACACACAGTGTGATCACTGTATCATGTTGAATGTAGAGACACACAGTGTGATCACTGTATCATGTTGAATGTAGAGACACACAGTGTGTTCACTGTATCATGTTGAATGTAGAGACACACAGTGTGATCACTGTATCATGTTGAATGTAGAGACACAGTGTGATCACTGTATCATGTTGAATGTAGACACACAGTGTGTTCACTGTATCATGTTGAATGTAGACACACACAGTGTGTTCACTGTATCATGTTGAATGTAGAGACACACAGTGTGTTCACTGTATCATGTTGAATGTAGAGACACAGTGTGTTCACTGTATCATGTTGAATGTAGAGACACACACAGTGTGTTCACTGTATCATGTTGAATGTAGACACACAGTGTGATCACTGTATCATGTTGAATGTAGAGACACAGTGTGTTCACTGTATCATGTTGAATGTAGAGACACACAGTGTGATCACTGTATCATGTTGAATGTAGAGACACACAGTGTGATCACTGTATCATGTTGAATGTAGAGACACACAGTGTGATCACTGTATCATGTTGAATGTAGAGACACAGTGTGTTCACTGTATCATGTTGAATGTAGAGACACACAGTGTGTTCACTGTATCATGTTGAATGTAGACACACAGTGTGATCACTGTATCATGTTGAATGTAGACACACAGTGTGATCACTGTATCATGTTGAATGTAGAGACACAGTGTGATCACTGTATCATGTTGAATGTGGAGACACACAGTGTGTTCACTGTATCATGTTGAATGTAGAGACACACAGTGTGATCACTGTATCATGTTGAATGTAGAGACACAGTGTGTTCACTGTATCATGTTGAATGTGGAGACACACAGTGTGTTCACTGTATCATGTTGAATGTAGACACAGTGATCACTGTATCATGTTGAATGTAGAGACACACAGTGTGATCACTGTATCATGTTGAATGTAGACACACAGTGTGATCACTGTATCATGTTGAATGTAGAGACACACAGTGTGTTCACTGTATCATGTTGAATGTAGAGACACAGTGTGATCACTGTATCATGTTGAATGTAGAGACACACAGTGTGATCACTGTATCATGTTGAATGTAGAGACACACAGTGTGTTCACTGTATCATGTTGAATGTGGAGACACACAGTGTGTTCACTGTATCATGTTGAATGTAGACACAGTGATCACTGTATCACGGTGAATGTAGAGACACACAGTGTGATCACTGTATCATGTTGAATGTAGACACACAGTGTGATCACTGTATCATGTTGAATGTAGAGACACACAGTGTGTTCACTGTATCATGTTGAATGTGGAGACACACAGTGTGATCACTGTATCATGTTGAATGTAGAGACACACAGTGTGATCACTGTATCATGTTGAATGTAGAGACACACAGTGTGTTCACTGTATCATGTTGAATGTAGAGACACAGTGTGATCACTGTATCATGTTGAATGTAGACACACAGTGTGTTCACTGTATCATGTTGAATGTGGAGACACACAGTGTGTTCACTGTATCATGTTGAATGTAGAGACACACAGTGTGTTCACTGTATCATGTTGAATGTAGAGACACACAGTGTGTTCACTGTATCATGTTGAATGTAGACACACAGTGTGATCACTGTATCATGTTGAATGTAGACACACAGTGTGTTCACTGTATCATGTTGAATGTAGAGACACACAGTGTGATCACTGTATCATGTTGAATGTAGAGACACAGTGTGATCACTGTATCATGTTGAATGTAGAGACACACAGTGTGATCACTGTATCATGTTGAATGTAGACACACAGTGTGATCACTGTATCATGTTGAATGTAGACACACAGTGTGTTCACTGTATCATGTTGAATGTAGAGACACACAGTGTGTTCACTGTATCATGTTGAATGTAGAGACACACAGTGTGATCACTGTATCATGTTGAATGTGGACACACACAGTGTGATCACTGTATCATGTTGAATGTAGAGACACAGTGTGATCACTGTATCATGTTGAATGTAGAGACACAGTGTGTTCACTGTATCATGTTGAATGTAGACACACAGTGTGTTCACTGTATCATGTTGAATGTAGAGACACACAGTGTGATCACTGTATCATGGTGAATGTAGAGACACACAGTGTGATCACTGTATCATGTTGAATGTAGACACACAGTGTGTTCACTGTATCATGTTGAATGTAGAGGCACACAGTGTGTTCACTGTATCATGTTGAATGTGGAGACACACAGTGTGATCACTGTATCATGTTGAATGTGGACACACACAGTGTGATCACTGTATCATGTTGAATGTAGAGACACAGTGTGATCACTGTATCATGTTGAATGTAGAGACACAGTGTGTTCACTGTATCATGTTGAATGTGGAGACACACAGTGTGTTCACTGTATCATGTTGAATGTGGAGACACACAGTGTGATCACTGTATCATGTTGAATGTAGAGACACACAGTGTGATCACTGTATCATGTTGAATGTGGAGACACACAGTGTGTTCACTGTATCATGTTGAATGTAGAGACACACAGTGTGTTCACTGTATCATGTTGAATGTGGAGACACACAGTGTGATCACTGTATCATGTTGAATGTAGAGACACACAGTGTGATCACTGTATCATGTTGAATGTAGAGACACACAGTGTGTTCACTGTATCATGTTGAATGTGGAGACACACAGTGTGATCACTGTATCATGTTGAATGTAGAGACACACAGTGTGATCACTGTATCATGTTGAATGTGGAGACACACAGTGTGTTCACTGTATCATGTTGAATGTAGAGACACAGTGTGATCACTGTATCATGTTGAATGTAGACACACAGTGTGTTCACTGTATCATGTTGAATGTGGAGACACACAGTGTGTTCACTGTATCATGTTGAATGTAGAGACACACAGTCTGTTCACTGTATCATGTTGAATGTAGAGACACACAGTGTGATCACTGTATCATGTTGAATGTAGACACAGTGTGATCACTGTATCATGTTGAATGTAGACACACAGTGTGTTCACTGTATCATGTTGAATGTAGAGACACAGTGTGATCACTGTATCATGTTGAATGTAGACACACAGTGTGATCACTGTATCATGTTGAATGTAGACACACACAGTGTGTTCACTGTATCATGTTGAATGTGGAGACACAGTGTGTTCACTGTATCATGTTGAATGTAGAGACACACAGTGTGTTCACTGTATCATGTTGAATGTAGAGACACACAGTGTGATCACTGTATCATGTTGAATGTGGAGACACACAGTGTGTTCACTGTATCATGTTGAATGTAGAGACACACAGTGTGTTCACTGTATCATGTTGAATGTAGAGACACAGTGTGATCACTGTATCATGTTGAATGTAGAGACACACAGTGTGTTCACTGTATCATGTTGAATGTAGAGACACAGTGTGATCACTGTATCATGTTGAATGTAGACACACAGTGTGTTCACTGTATCATGGTGAATGTAGAGACACAGTGTGATCACTGTATCATGTTGAATCTAGAGACACAGTGTGATCACTGTATCATGTTGAATGTAGAGACACAGTGTGTTCACTGTATCATGTTGAATGTGGACACACAGTGTGATCACTGTATCATGTTGAATGTAGACACACAGTGTGATCACTGTATCATGTTGAATGTAGAGACACACAGTGTGTTCACTGTATCATGTTGAATGTGGAGACACAGTGTGTTCACTGTATCATGTAGAATGTGGAGACACACAGTGTGATCACTGTATCATGTTGAATGTAGAGACACAGTGTGATCACTGTATCATGTTGAATGTAGACACACAGTGTGATCACTGTATCATGTTGAATGTAGACACACAGTGTGATCACTGTATCATGTTGAATGTGGAGACACACAGTGTGATCACTGTATCATGTTGAATGTAGACACACAGTGTGATCACTGTATCATGTTGAACGTAGAGACACAGTGTGATCACTGTATCATGTTGAATGTAGACACACAGTGTGATCACTGTATCATGTTGAATGTAGACACACAGTGTGTTCACTGTATCATGTTGAATGTAGACACACACAGTGTGTTCACTGTATCATGTTGAATGTAGAGACACACAGTGTGATCACTGTATCATGTTGAATGTAGACACACAGTGTGTTCACTGTATCATGATGAATGTAGAGATACAGTGTGTTCACTGTATCATGTTGAATGTAGAGACACACAGTGTGATCACTGTATCATGTTGAATGTAGAGACACAGTGTGTTCACTGTATCATGTTGAATGTAGAGACACAGTGTGATCACTGTATCATGTTGAATGTAGAGACACACAGTGTGATCACTGTATCATGTTGAATGTAGAGACACACAGTGTGATCACTGTATCATGTTGAATGTAGAGACACAGTGTGATCACTGTATCATGTTGAATGTAGAGACACACAGTGTGTTCACTGTATCATGTTGAATGTGGACACACAGTGTGATCACTGTATCATGTTGAATGTAGACACACAGTGTGATCACTGTATCATGTTGAATGTAGACACACAGTGTGATCACTGTATCATGTTGAATGTAGAGACACACGGTGTGATCACTGTATCATGTTGAATGTAGACACACAGTGTGTTCACTGTATCATGTTGAATGTAGAGACACAGTGTGTTCACTGTATCATGTTGAATGTAGACACAGAGTTTGTTCACTGTATCATGTTGAATGTAGACACACAGTGTGATCACTGTAGCATGTTGAACGTAGAGACACAGTGTGATCACTGTATCATGTTGAATGTAGAGACACAGTGTGATCACTGTATCATGTTGAATGTAGACACACAGTGTGTTCACTGTATCATGTTGAATGTAGACACACAGTGTGATCACTGTATCATGTTGAATGTAGACACACAGTGTGTTCACTGTATCATGTTGAATGTAGAGACACACAGTGTGTTCACTGTATCATGTTGAATGTAGAGACACGCAGTGTAATCACTGTATCATGTTGAATGTAGAGACACACAGTGTGATCACTGTATCATGTTGAATGTAGAGACACAGTGTGTTCACTGTATCATGTTGAATGTAGACACACAGTGTGTTCACTGTATCATGTTGAATGTAGAGATACAGTGTGTTCACTGTATCATGTTGAATGTAGAGACACAGTGTGTTCACTGTATCATGTTGAATGTAGACACACAGTGTGTTCACTGTATCATGTTGAATGTAGAGATACAGTGTGTTCACTGTATCATGTTGAACGTAGAGACACAGTGTGATCACTGTATCATGTTGAATGTAGACACACAGTGTGATCACTGTATCATGTTGAATGTAGACACACAGTGTGTTCACTGTATCATGTTGAATGTAGACACACACAGTGTGTTCACTGTATCATGTTGAATGTAGAGACACACAGTGTGTTCACTGTATCATGTTGAATGTAGAGACACACAGTGTGATCACTGTATCATGTTGAATGTAGACACACAGTGTGTTCACTGTATCATGGTGAATGTAGAGATACAGTGTGTTCACTGTATCATGTTGAATGTAGAGACACACAGTGTGATCACTGTATCATGTTGAATGTAGAGACACAGTGTGTTCACTGTATCATGTTGAATGTAGAGACACAGTGTGATCACTGTATCATGTTGAATGTAGAGACGCACAGTGTGATCACTGTATCATGTTGAATGTAGAGACACACAGTGTGATCACTGTATCATGTTGAATGTAGAGACACAGTGTGATCACTGTATCATGTTGAATGTAGAGACACACAGTGTGTTCACTGTATCATGTTGAATGTGGACACACAGTGTGATCACTGTATCATGTTGAATGTAGACACACAGTGTGATCACTGTATCATGTTGAATGTAGACACACAGTGTGATCATTGTATCATGTTGAATGTAGAGACACACAGTGTGATCACTGTATCATGTTGAATGTAGACACACAGTGTGTTCACTGTATCATGTTGAATGTAGAGACACAGTGTGTTCACTGTATCATGTTGAATGTAGACACAGAGTGTGTTCACTGTATCATGTTGAATGTAGACACACAGTGTGATCACTGTATCATGTTGAACGTAGAGACACAGTGTGATCACTGTATCATGTTGAATGTAGACACACAGTGTGATCACTGTATCATGTTGAATGTAGACACACAGTGTGTTCACTGTATCATGTTGAATGTAGAGACACACAGTGTGTTCACTGTATCATGTTGAATGTAGAGACACACAGTGTGATCACTGTATCATGTTGAATGTAGAGACACACAGTGTGATCACTGTATCATGTTGAATGTAGAGACACAGTGTGTTCACTGTATCATGTTGAATGTAGACACACAGTGTGTTCACTGTATCATGTTGAATGTAGAGATACAGTGTGTTCACTGTATCATGTTGAATGTAGAGACACAGTGTGTTCACTGTATCATGTTGAATGTAGACACACAGTGTGTTCACTGTATCATGTTGAATGTAGAGATACAGTGTGTTCACTGTATCATGTGGAATGTAGAGACACACAGTGTGATCACTGTATCATGTTGAATGTGGAGACACACAGTGTGTTCACTGTATCATGTTGAATGTAGAGACACACAGTGTGATCACTGTATCATATTGAATGTAGACACACAGTGTGATCACTGTATCATGTTGAATGTAGAGACACAGTGTGATCACTGTATCATGTTGAATGTAGACACACAGTGTGATCACTGTATCATGTTGAATGTAGACACACAGTGTGTTCACTGTATCATGTTGAATGTAGACACACAGTGTGATCACTGTATCATGGTGAATGTAGAGATACAGTGTGTTCACTGTATCATGTTGAATGTGGACACACACAGTGTGATCACAGCAGTGGGAACAAGCTCCAGTCCCTTTTCCACTAGTGTACAACGCTCCCTCAGTCAACAACTTCCGGTTTGTCTATGAAACTGTCCATTCCACCTCTTTTACATCTGCTCTTCACCTTCAGTGTATCACTGGGGCCGTTAGAGCCTGCAGTTTGCGATTTACAGTTTGGAGTTCGATTCAGCGACCTGGTGCTTTGCTGTGCTCCGTTAGAATTTGTTGAGGGGAGCACGAGGCCTCGCAGCTGGGAAGGTCAGGCGGTCTCTATCTCGCCGACTGAAGCGTCTGCTGACGGCCGCACTGAGGCGTCAAGGAAGATTGGAGCTTCGAGGGGAATGCGGGAGGCAAGCGAGCGTTCGGCTCCGACTGCCTGCCTGCCTTCCCGAATCGCCAGCGGGACGGTCCTCTGATTCTGGAGGAGGAGTCGGAGGGTCCTGTGACTCGCTGTGCCTTGTGCGTCGTGTCAGAGGAGGAGCACTGCATTACCTCGCATGTGGAGCCACGGGGGGGGGGGAGGTAAATGGGCCCTTTGTCAGCTGACTGATGAATGGGGAAGGGAGTGTGACCCGGACACAGTCAGTATTTTAAACCCTTGAGCTATAATCTCCATCTAACTACGTTTTCAAAGTGAAAACGGTGTCACTGCTATGACCCCAGCTCAGTCGCTCACACAGTTAAACCGTTCTTTTTTTTAATACTTTGTTTACAATTTTCAGTTTTACAAAGACAAAATATATTGAAGGTGTACGAGTTAAACCATTCTCTCCGCATGAACGACAGAGCCTGCTTGTGGTTACTTCGCCGTGCTGAACAGCAGAGTTTACAACGCGGTAGTGTGCGCTCGGAGCGAGGGCTTACTGAGATTAGCTGAGACAGGGAGCAGCTTCGAAAGCGAGTAAACAGGAAGTGTTGTGTTTGGGTAAACTGCTCGCACGGTGTTGTGGCACACTCTCTCGACGTGCTCTGACTGAACTATTTTCACCACCATTGGTCTGCTTGTCGTCACGTGTTCCGGGAAAGCAGCAAGGGACTGCGTGCTGCACGCCTTCTGCACAGATCTAATCGTCGCATCAGTGCAGCGAAGCGAAAAACAACAACAGGACGCGGGATAGAAAGTGTCGTAGTGTACTGCAGGCAGACCGCAGGGGCAGGGTAGACGTAAGGTCAAGAGTCTATCTTAAGAACGGTCGGGCTGAGGGGCCAATTCCTCATCGAAGCCTCTGAACTCCCTGCTACATCGTATTCAATGTGTCACTGATTAATCTGTTCCGTGCCTTACAACATTTAATATTTATGCACTTCAGTTTGTTATTTATGTGTGACTCATCCGTGCTGCCTGAGTTATTGTGTGTCACTACTGGGCTTTATGCCCCGGCTCGAAGAAATGTTGTCTTGCTTCTATATACATTATGTACGTTATATACACGTATGTATTTACATGGCAGTAAACTTGACTCCATCTTACTGGGCAAGTGTTCTGCTCAATAATCTTACAGCGGCAGGAGAGGGGTTGTCCGTCTCCTTCTCTGTCAAACAATGCAATAACTTGTCCCACCAGCTAACGGTTACAAGGAAGGCAGGCAGCCGGTCCATGGAAAGGAGGGAATGAGGGAACTATTTCCCAAAGCAGAGCTGCCAATGAAGAAGCAGCCGAGATGACAAGGTCTGGCCGGACGGAGTTGGTGCAAGTGCAAGGAGGCAAGGTCACATAGAAACATAGAAAATAGGTGCAGGAGTAGGCCATTCGGCCCTTCGAGCCTGCACCGCCATTCAGTACGATCATGGCTGATCATCCAACTCAGAACCCTGTACCAGCCTTCCCTCCATACCCCCTGATCCCTTTAGCCACAAGGGCGATATCTAACTCCCTCTTAAATATAGCCAATGAACTGGCCTCAACTGTTTCCTGTGGCAGAGAATTCCACAGATTCACCACTCTCTGTGTGAAGAACTCTTTCCTAATCTCGGTCCTAAAAGGCTTCCACTTTATCCTCAAACTGTGACCCCTCGTTCTGGACTTCCCCAACATTGGGAACAATCTTCCTGCATCTCGCCTGTCCAATCCCTTTAGGATCTTATACGTTTCAATCAGATCCCCCCTCAATCTTCTAAATTCCAACGAGTACAAGCCCAGTTCATCCAGTCTTTCTTCATATGAAAGTCCTGCCATCCCAGGAATCAATCTGGTGAACCTTCTTTGCACTCCCTCTATGGCAAGGATGTCTTTCCTCAGATTAGGGGACCAAAACTGCACACAATACTCCAGGTGTGGTCTCACCAAGGCCTTGTACAACTGCAGTAGTACCTCCCTGCTCCTGTACTCGTATCCTCTTGCTATGAATGCCAGTTCAGGGCAAAGTCCTTCGCAGGGTTGCCAGGCAGGGGAGACCTTGGGATCCAAGTTCAGAGCTCCTAGGAAGTAGCTGCACAGGTCGATAAGATGGTGAGCAAGGCTTACGGAGTGCTTGAAACACTGAGCTGTAAAGTCAGGGGGTTATGTTGCAGCTTTATAAAACTTTGGTTAGGCCACGTCTGGAGTATCGCGTACGTTCCTGGTCGTCCCACTGTAAGGAAGGATGTTGAGGCCTTGTGGAGAGGGTGCGGAAGAGGCCTAGCAGGACGAGGCCTAGCAGGACACAGCCGAGGTCAGAGGGCCTGTGCTGTCACGAGAGGCGAGATAAACTTGGTTTGTTTTCTCTGGCGGGATCTGATGGGGGTCTGCAAGATTACGAGAGGCACGGATAAAGGGAGTATCTGTTTCCCAGGGTTGAAACAGACTTGATAAAATCCCACATAGGAGATTAGTGGGCAAAATTAGGGCACATGGTATTGGGGGCAGAGTACTGACATGGATTGAAAATTGGCTGGCTGACAGAAAACAAAGAGTAGCGATTAACGGGTCCCTTTCGGAATGGCAGGCCGTGACCAGTGGGGTACCGCAGGGTTCAGTGCTGGGACTGCAGCTGTTTACAATATACATTAATGATTTAGATGAGGGAATTAAAAGTAACATTAGCAAATTTGCCGATGACATAAAGCTGGGTGGCAGTGTGAAATGTGAGGAGGATGTTGTGAGAATGCAGGTGACTTGGACAGGCAGATGCAGTTTAATGAGGATAAATGTGAGGTTATCCACTTTGGTGGTAAGAACGGGAAGGCAGATTATTATCTAAATGGAGTCAAGTTAGGAAAAGGGGAAGCACAACGAGATCTAGATGTTCTTGTACATCAGTCACTGAAAGTAAGCATGCAGGTACAGCGCTGTGAAGAAAGCTAATGGCATGCTGGCCTTCATAACAAGGGGAATTGAGTATAAGAGCAAAGAGGTCCTTCTGCAGCTGTTCAGGGCCCTGGTGAGACCACACCTGGAGTACTGTGTGCAGTTTTGGTCTCCAAATTTGAGGAAGGACATTCTTGCTATTGAGGGAGTGCAGCGTAGGTTCACAAGGTTAATTCCCGGGATGGAGGGACTGTCATATGTCGAAAGATTGGAGCGACTGGGCTTGTTTACTCTGGAATTTAGAAGGATGAGAGGGGATCTTATTGAAGCATATAAGATTATTAAGGGATTGGACACGCTGGAGACAGGAAGCATGTTCCCGCTGATGGGTGAGTCCAGAACCAGAGGCCACAGTTTAAGAATAAGGGGTAGGCCATTTAGAACGGAGTTGAGGAAAAACTTTTTCACCCGGAGAGTGGTGGATATATGGAATGCTCTGCCCCAGAAGGCTGTGGGGGCCAAGTCTCTGGATGTTTTCAAGAAAGAGTTAGATAGAGCTCTTAAAGATAGCGGAGTGAAGGGATATGGGGAGAAGGCAGGAACTGGATACTGATTGTGGATGATCAGCCGTGATCACAGTGAATGGCGGCGCTGGTTCGAAGGGTCAAATGGCCTACTCCTGTACCTATTGTCTATTGTCTATTGAAATGTCTCTAACACCAGAGAGCAGGCATTGAAGGTGAGAGGGGGTAGGTTCAAGGGGGATGTGAGGGGTAAGTTTTTGACTCAGAGAGAGTCATGGATGCCTGGAATGTGCTGCTTGGTGTGGTAGTAGGGGCAAACTCATTAGAGGTGTTTCAGAGATGTTGGGATGGGTAGGTGGATGTGAGGAAGATGGAGGGATTTGGGAATTAGGAGGGATTAATGTTTGGGTGTTTTTGATTTGCTTTTTACCTGGCTCAGCACAACGTTGTAGGCTGAATAGCCTGTTGCTGAGCTGTACTCTTTTATGTTCTATGTTTAAAGAACAGATGGAGTGGGATTTGTATGGCAGGTCTATTTGAAAATACGCCCAGGAAAATAAACTTAACGTTTTCCTCTCAGTTCTCCTCGCCACCTTCCCCCATCTAATTTCTGGCAATAGTAGAGGTTCCATTTCTGACGTCATCAAACCTCTTGCAAGCTCGGGGAGACGCTCTCTGGCACATAACAGAGCAGAAAGTACGGTCAGGAGTGGGAGCTTGGAGAAACTCTGTGAAACAGGACAGGGCAGAAAGTAGGGTCAGGGATGGGAACTCGGAGAGACTCTCTGAGACAGAAGGGCACGGGAATTGCGATCAGGGACGGGAAGTTGGAGAAACTCTCTGAGACGGAGGAGCACGGGAATTGCAATCAAGGACGGGAAGTTGGGAGTCTTAGTGCGAGATTTAGATATCGGGTCGGATCACAAGGAACTTACCCATGGACTGGATTTGGAATGTGTGTGGATGGATTATGTCTGCACAGCAGAGGGAGGAGGAAGAGAACGTGACGAAGCAGAGGGCGTTACTCCCTCAGAACTCGGAGACTGCGAGGGGAAGTAATTTAGACACAGCAGTCACTTACGCTGAGAGATCGGAGGAAATGTGCTTGGTGCTTTCAGAATCTTCTGATGGAGCCCTTTCTCCTGAACGGCAGGATGTCTCCCCGTTCAGAACATTTTGTTACAGGCGTTCTGAGTTCTGTAGTGACTCATTGTGCTTCTCCACGCTCACATTAATTACCACACTTCTCGGCTGTTAAACCACTGTGGAGTTGTCATTACCATGAATAAGTGCTTTACTCAGTTGCTGTGTAGCCAGCAGATGCTGGCAGCTCTCAGCGGGTCAGAAAGTACAAGCGTCTCACGTCAGTTACTGCTGCTGGCTTGTATTGGCATGCCGTTAACTCCAAACGTTAACCCTTTGTGGATGCTGCCCGACCGGCCGGCTATTTCCAACGACTTTCACCCCTCCTTGCAGGGTCGCGTGTGTTTTTTTTTCCCGCGATTTCCCCCCAACTCCCGTCCAGGAAGTGACAACGGTCACGGGGTCAAACAGCAGGGAGGCAGACCCCCTTCGGCCCTTCTTGTCCCTGTTGCCCCCCACCCCCCTCCGAACTGGTCTCAGCTCCCCGTGTTTGGCCCATAGCTCTCGGAACCTCTGGCACGTAGGTAGCGAGGTAGAGAAATTAGCAGAGCAGAGGGGAGTGGAAGGTTTGCAGAATTTGGGGACCCTTTGGCTTCTGTGCTCTGTCTTAACAGTATGCATACTTTGACAACAAGTTTAAACTCTGAACTTCCTGAACTAGAAATTTATTGTCGTTTATTTGTTGCTGTTGTTCAACGTTAAGTCGAGTCCGACTCCTGGACCATAGGATTTTCATGGCAAGGTACGGAAGTAGACTGCCAGGCCTCTCTCCCCCCCCTGCAGACACTGCTGCTGCACGGGTTGGGACCCGGCCGGGTTTTGAACCCAGGACCATCTGTCTCGAGGTCCAGGCCCTTACACCACGGGCCGGCCCCGTTGCAATTTATAGTTTATTATCGTTGCGTACTCGTGCCGCAGGCCAGCAAGTGTCAGGACGTGTCCCAGCGGTTTTTAAACTACCATAGACCCATAGAGAACTGCAGCACAGAAGCAGGCCCTTTGGCCCATCTTATAGAACAGTACAGCACAGTACAGGCCCTTTGGCCCGTCTTATAGAACAGTACAGCACAGTACAGGCCCTTCGGCCCGTCTTATAGAACAGTACAGCACAGTACAGGCCCTTCGGCCCGTCTTATAGAACAGTACAGCACAGTACAGGCCCTTCGGCCTACAATGTTGTGCCGACCCTCAAAACCCGCCTCCCATATAAGCCCCCACCTTAGATTCCTCCATATACCTGTCTAGTAGTCTCTTAAACTTCACTAGTGTATCTGCCTCCACCACTGACTCAGGCAGTGCATTCCACGCACCAACCATTCTCCGAGTAAAAAACCTTCCTCTAATATCCCCCTTGAACTTCCCACCCCTTACCTTAAAGCCATGTCCTCTTGTATTGAGCAGTGGTGCCCTGGGGAAGAGGCGCTGGCTATCCACTCTATCTATTCCTCTTATTATCTTGTACACCTCAATCATGTCTCCTCTCATCCTCCTTCTCTCCAAAGAGTAAAGCCCTAGCTCCCTTAATCTCTGATTATAATCCATACTCTCTGAACCAGGCAGCATCCTGGTAAATGTCCTCTGTACCCTTTTCAATGCTCCCACATCCGTCTTGTCCGTGCTGAACCGTTGAAATGGAGCTCGCATCCACCACGGGTGCTGGCTGCTCGCTCCACGCCTTCACCGCCCTCCGAGTGACGACGTCTCCCCCCTCGCGTTCCCCTTAAGCCTCTCACCTTTCGCCCCTTAACCCACGACCTCCGGTTGTCGTCCCACCCAATCTCAGTGGAAAAAGCCCTGTTTGCATTCACCCTGTCTATACCCCTCATAATTTTGTATACCTCCATCAAATCTCCTCTCAATCTTCTACGTTCCAAGCAACAAGATTATTAAGGGATTGGACACGCTGGAGGCAGGAAACATGTTCCCGGTGTTGGGGGAGTCCAGAACCAGAGGCCACAGTTTAAGAATAAGGGGTAGACCATTTAGAACGGAGTTGAGGAAAAACTTTTTCACACAGAGGGTTGTGGATCTGTGGAATGCTCTGTCTCAGAAGGCAGTGGAGGCCAAGTCTCTGGATGTTTTCAAGAAAGAGTTAGCTAGAGCTCTTAAAGATAGCGGAGTGAAGGGATACGGGGAGAAGGCAGGAACTGGATACTGATTGTGGATGATCGGCCATGATCACAGTGAATGGCGGTGCTGGCTCGAAGGGCTGAATGGCCTACTCCTGCACCTATTGTCTATTGTCTATTGAACAAAGTCCTAACCTACTCAGTCTTCTCTGAATGGGGCCTCGTTTATTACCGTTGCCAGCTACGGTGAAAAGACCACAAGGTGCAGGAGCAGAGTTAGGCTTTTCGGCCTGTCGAGTCTTTGCCACTCATCTTGTGTGATGTGTTCACGCGCATGGCACGGTTCATCGAGATAGTCCAAGGTTTGAAGAAAAACACGTGAATCGAGTGCAGAATGAAAGGGCAACAGCTGCCCAGAAGGAACAGCACAGGTAGGTGAGGAGGCGGGGGATGATGAGGGGGTAGGCCGTGAGGTCAGGAGTCCATCTTACTGCACAGGGAGGCCACGAAGCCTTCCCATCCGTGAGCCGAGGCAGCACGAGGCGACGGTGGCAGAGGGCTGAGGCGCAGGTAGGCGATGAGGGGCAAGGTCAGAACGACGCAGAGAGGCTGAGGCCGGGGGTCCGCCTGACCGTAACCAGGGGGCCGCTCCGTCGCATGTAACAGTGGGGAGGGGGTTGTCCTCGGGCCTGGCCGTAGGCGGCTCCAGGATTTCGGGACCTCCGTGGGCAGGAGGGAGAATGCCCAGGGTGGGCGGATATCGGATTTCTGGCTACGCAAGCAAAGAGACGCAGAGGGTCAGGTGGGGGGGGTGTCGAAACCAGTGCGTGCCCTGTAAGTGGCTGGTTTGCCCCCCCGCGCCAGGCCCGCCAGTGCCTGACTGATACCGTATAAGCAAATTGAGCAGCCCAGAAGCAGCAAACCTATGGGTCAGCATATACATGATGGGCCGAATGGACGCCTCCCACGCTCTCAATAATTTTTTTATTACATACTTATTCATTCATTGGGATTCATCATCATCATCACCATCAGGTGCCGTGCCCAGTTTGATCTTTGACTGCCATGGCCCACACACTCCTGTTTCAGGTCAAGTGGATCAATTCATTGGTATTCATTTCCAGTTCTCTGGCTGCTGTCTCCACCATCATTTGCCTTTGTCTTCCTCTTGCTTTCTTCCCTTCAACCTTTCCCATAATTACCGTGCATTCTAACTCCTCTTTCCTAATCACATGTCCAACGAAGTTACGTTGCCTTTTCATGATCTCATACATTATTTCTCTTTTTGTGTTTGCTCTGTTCATGACATCCTCGTTAGATATTCGTTTCGTCCATGATATTCTTTGCATCCTCCTCAAAAACCACATCTCTGCTGCTTCAATTCGTTTCCTCATGTTACCAGACATAGTCCAACATTCTGAGCCATATAACATAACTGGATAAATGTAACATTTCAGTACTCTAAGGTGGGTTGTCATGCCTAGTTTAGTATTGGTCAGTATACTCTTCATTCTCGTAAAGGTGTCTTTTGCCATCCCTATTCTTCTTTTGATGTCCATGTCGCACCTGCCATCTGATGTCACCCAACTTCCTCAGTAGCTAAGGTTCTGTACTTGTTTTATGTCTTCCCCGTTTATTCTCAGCCTGTAGATGGGATTCCCCTTCTTTTTGGATATCACCGTATATTCTGTCTTCTTGCAATTGATAGATAGACCCACTTTTGCAGTTCCTTTGAGATCACAGCGCAGAATTTCCCTGCGAGGCATGCCGCCCAGCCAGATCGCGGGACCGTTTACAGTGGCCGGTTACCCTACTAGCCAGTATGCCCTTGGACTGTGGGAGGAAACTGGAGCACCAGGAGGAAACCCACGCAGTTTTGTTTTTATTTATTTCCTTGCTTCAGACTCCCAAGCAGGTTAACAAGTTTCACGACACGTACCGGTGACAATACACCCTGATTCTGACTCTGATCAAGTGAAGAAGTGCAGAACGGGCTCCCACTTTAACCCGAGCCGCATCACGGGGCAACTTACGATGACCAATTAGCCTTCCAAACGGAACGCCCCTTGGACTGATTGGGGGGGGGGGAACGTACGAACGCCTCGCGGATGACCGAAAGGCCACGGGAACAGAATTAGGCCATTTGACCCGTCGTTTCGTCACGGCCGCTGATCTGTTTCCCCGCTCGGCCCCGATCGCCTGCCTCGGCCAGCCCGTCCCCCATTTGGAGCCGAACTCCGAACTCCGAACTCCGACGCCCTGCCGCCCTAGCAGTGTCGCGCCGTCTGCTACCCTACCCAGCCGACGAACGCCGGGAGCTGCGTGGTTGAAGGGTGAAGGACCCTGTTGGCGGGAGGAAATCACCACTTTCCCACAGGCAAATCCCCCCCCTCGGGCAGCCGGTGACCAGGGCCCTCGCGACCACCGACTAACGCCATGACCCCATCTCCGCAGGTAAACGGCTGCCTCCTCGACCCCCTGCCCCCCTCGATACCGAGGAAGGGGTGCCCGCCGTCCCCCAGCAACATGATGGAGACCTCGATTGACGAGGGGATAGAGACCGAGGTGGACTCAGAGGAGGACCCCGCCCAGGTCTACGCGTCCTTCCAGGCAATGAGGTGTGGCCAGCGTCGCCACACACTGGCGGAAGTCACCAACCAGCCAGTGGTGCTGCCAAGTACAGGTAGGAAGGCACTGTCCTCCTGGGAACGCCGGGGCGCCTGAGCAGGGGGGCTCCCAACCTGATGGGAGAGGAGAGTGGACCATGGGAGAAAGGGAAGGAGGAGGGACACCAGGGGGAGGTGATGGGTGGGAAAGGTAAAGGTCTGGAGAGGAAGGAATCTGATCGGAGAGGAGAGTGGACCGTGGGAGAAAGGGAAGGAGGAGGGACACCAGGGGGAGGTGATGGGTGGGAAAGGTAAAGGCTGGAGAGGAAGGAATCTGATCGGAGAGGGGAGTGGACCGTGGGAGAAAGGGAAGGAGGAGGGACACCAGGGGGAGGTGATGGGTGGGAAAGGTAAAGGGCTGGAGAGGAAGGAATCTGATCGGAGAGGGGAGTGAGGCCATGGGGGAAAGGGAAGGAGGAGGGACACCAGGGGGAGGTGATAGGCGGGTGAGGAGAAGAGGTAGGAGGCCAGAGTTGGGAGCTGAAAGAGAGGGAAGGTGGAAGGGAAATGTAGGGGGGGGGGAGAAAGGAGGAACTTGATTAATTAACCCCACAACCGAGTACATCACATGCACATCATGCAGTGTACCCCCAAAATGCACCCATAACTCCAGCGAGTGCGGGTTCCCATCGTTAACATTTCAATCGGCCTGCTCACTGCCGAACTACCCGAGGGCTGGGCGGAAACCATTCCCAACCGCTGGAGCGCGCCGGGAAAACATGGCGGGAAGTTGAGAGAACCCTGCAGGGCTGTTTGCTGGTGACCGAGCTAGCCGGATCCATGGGGTTTGTGGCAAGAGAACGGGGGGCGGGGGGTGTCTCGGTGCGCCGGTGGGGCTAACATCTGTGCCTTGCCCCGACACAGGGAAGCTGTTCACCGTGGGGGACAACCCGTCCGTGGGGAGCTTCGACTCCGAGTACGACGTGGGGCTGGTGCACAGCGAGCTGGGCGCCTTGGAGGACACGCCGCCGCTGGCCGGCCAGTCCGTGGCCCGGATGAACCCGCCGCTGGCCGGCATCAAGCCCCCGAACCCGGCCATGGAGGCACTGGCCTCGCAGAAGCGCGAGGTGCAGAACCGCTCCCCCGTCAGCTTCCGGGAGGGCCGGCGAGCCTCGGACACGTCCCTGACACAAGGTGAGTGCCGGACTGCGTCCCCCCCCACCCTACCGTGCGCGGACGGGTCTGAGTGTCCTGCCCAGCCCACCTCCTCCGTCCACCTCATCTTCCAGTACCGGGAAGCGGTTCCTTCAATTTATGTACAGATACGTACACCACTGCCCCGATTTAGACCATATAAGGTACAGGAACAGAATCTGGCCCTTTGGCCCATCGAGGCTGAAATGGCCCTCACCCCCCAACTCCTGCCGTTCTCCCCGTATCCCTTCCTGCCCTGTCCAGTGGCCGACCTATCCACCCCTGCCTTAAACACACCCAACGACCTGGCCTCCACAGCCGCCCATGGCAAGGGATTCCCCGCCCTCTGGCCTGTCCCAGACTAATCACCGGGCAATCGGCCATGACCCGCCAGACCTGCCGACCCCCTACGTCAGCGGTCCCCAACCACCAAAGCATGTGCTACCGGTCCGCGGGGAAACGATAGGAGTCAGCTGCACCTTTCCTCATTCCCTGTCACGCACTGTTGAACTTGAACACAGGGTTGCCAGCTGTCCCATATCTGCCGGGACATCCTGTATATCGGGCTAAATTGGCTTGTCCCATATGGGACCGCCCTTGTCCTGTATTTCCCCTGCTAAGGTAGAGCGTTCCTATGAAACCTTTCGTAAGCCGAAATGGCGTAAAGCGAAGAAGCAATTACCATTAATTTATTTGGGAAAAATTTTTGAGCGTTCCCAGACCTAGAAAATAACCTACCAAATCGTACCAAATAACACATAAAACCGAAAATAACACTAACATATAGTAAGAGCAGGAATGCTATGACAAATACACAGACTATATAAAGAAGAAATAATGTATGTTCAGTATAGACCATAAGACCATAAGACAAAGCAGCAGAAGTCGGCCATTTGGCCCATCGAGTCTGCTGATCCATTCTCCCATTTATTCCCACTCCCCCGCCTTCTCACCATAACCTTTGATGCCCTGGCTACTCAGATACCTATCAATCTCTGCCTTAAATACACCCAATGACTTGGCCTCCACTGCTACCCGTGGCAACAAATTCCATAGATTCACCACCCTCTGACTAAAAAAATTTCTTCGCATTTCTGTTCTGAATGGGCGTCCTTCAATCCTTAAGTCATGCCCTCTCGTACTAAACTCCCCCATCATGGGCAACAACTTTGCCACATCCACTCTGCCCATGCCTTTTAACATTCGAAATGTTTCCATGAGGTCTCCCCTATAGTCGGGAAGATTAAGCCAAAACCGATTTGGGGGAAAATGGGCACGTACGCACACGTCACACATGCGCACACAGGTGCCCGCGCAAGGCTTCATGGCCCTGGTAGTCTTTTTGGGGTGAACACATGTGTCCCGGGATTTGACTGCTACTTTTGTCCCTAATTTGGGAGTGAGAAAGTTGGCAACCCTAACTGTAAAAGACATGTTGAGGTGAGTGTAACCCCACTTGAACACGCACCCACCCTCCTCCACCACCGATCAGCCGGCCCGCAAGAATATTGTCAATATTAAACTGGTCCGCGGTGCAGAAAATGATGGGGACCCCTGCACTACGTCTTTGGGACGACCGGAGGAAACCGGGGGCCCCGGGGAAAATCCTGACGGTCCGGGGGGAGGACGTTACTATGACGTCGGAACTCCGACGCCCCCACCCCCACCCCCCGAGCTGTAATAGCAGCCCAAGGGACCTTTGCAATGGGGATCAAATCAGCGACTTCAGACCCTTCCCCTGACAGACCAGGCCAGGTGCCGGTCGGAGAGTGGGAAGCTGGCCGATTATCGACTTTTCCCATCTGTTCTGGGGGTGTGGTGGGGGGGGCCTCCTTTCGATCTGGGCCCTTTCAGACGCCCTCCAAAGTCGACCAGTCACCAGGGGGTGGAGTCACATATCGGCTAGGGAGTAGAAGGGGAAGATTTCCTCCCCGGGCAAAGTCTTGTTCAGCCAGTGTTCTGACAGCAATCTGCGTCCTCGTATGCCTGCTGTTGCCGATAATTACCTTCATTTCCAGTTAATTTAACTTGAAAATCCCGTGATATGTTGAAGGGGTATTGGGCTGAGAGGCGGTGATGAAATGGTGGAACAGACTCGATGGGGCAAACTAATTTTATGCTCCTATATCGCGTGGTCTTACATTCCGAGAAAGTACCTTGCAGTGCAGAATTCTGTAAATTTTTTTTTAAAAATCGGACAAAAGCGTTGTGGGTATTTTCGTACAGCGTTTGAGCAGTAAATGGTGTACCGTCCATTATACAGGGGAAAAAAACTCATCAACTGAGAAAATTTTGTTTATTTATTTGTTTATTTTCTTTAAATTGAGATACAGCACAGAACAGGCCCTTCCATGCCGCCCAGCGATCCCCCAATTTAACCCCGGCCTAATCATGGGACAGTTTACAATGACCAGTTAACCGACCCACCGGTATGTTGTCGGACTGCGGGAGGAAACCCACGCAGTCACGGCCGGAGAGACAATAGGGGCAGGAGTAGGCCATTCGGCCCTTCAAACCAGCACCGCCATTCAGTATGATCATGGCTGATCATCCACAATCAGTATCCAGTTCCTGCCTTATCCCCATAACCTTTGATTCCGCTATCTTTAAGAGCTCTATCCATCTCTTTCTTGAAAGCATCCAGAGACTTGGCCTCCACAGCCTTCTGGGGCAGAGCATTCCATATATCCACCACTCTCCGGGTGAAAAAGTTTTTCCTCAACTCCGTTCTAAATGGCCTACCCCTTATTCTTAAACTGTGGCCTTTGGTTCTGGACTCACCCAACAGTGGGAACATGCTTCCTGCCTCCAACGTGTCCAATCCCTTAATAATCTTATATGTTTCAATCAGATCCCCTCTCAGCCTTCTAAATTCCAGTGTATACAAGCCCAGTCGCTCCAATCTTTCGACATATGACAGTCCCGCCATCCCGGGAATTAACCTTGTGAACCTACGCTGCACTCCCTCAATAGCAAGAATGTCCTTCCCCAAATTTGGAGACCAAAACTGCACTCAGTACTCCAGGTGTGGTCTCACCAGGGCCCTGTACAGCTGCAGAAGGACCTCTTTGCTCTTATACTCAACTCCCCTTGTTATGAAGGCCAGCATGCCATTAGCTTTGTTCACTGCCTGCTGTACCTGCATGCTTACTTTCAGTGACTGATGTACAAGAACACCTAGTTCTCATTGTGCTTCCCCTTTTCCTAACTTGACTCCATTTAGATAATAATCTGCCTTCCCATTCTTACCACCAGAGTGGATAACCTCACACTTATCCACATTAAACTGCATCTGCCCACTCACCGAGCCTGTCCAAGGCACCCTGCATTCTCACAACATCCTCCTCACATTTCACACTGCCACCCAGCTTTGTGTCATCGGCAAGTTTGCTAATATTACTTTTAATTCCCTCATCTAAATTATTAATGTATATTGTAAACAGCTGCGGTCCCAGCACTGAACCCTGCGGTACCCCACTGGTCACCGCCTGCCATTCCGAAAGGGACCCGTTAATCCCTACTCTTTGTTTTCTGTCAGCCAGCCAATTTTCAATCCATGTCAGTACTCTGCCCCCAATACCATGTGCCCTAATTTTGCCCACTAATCTCCTATGAGATTAGGTACAAGAGAATGTAGAAACTCCTTATGGGCAGTGGCTGGAATCGAACCCGGGTCGCTGGTACCGTAAAGCATCGCGCTAACGGCTACGGTACTGCCACTGTGGTGGGGATTTGTAAATCAAAGCCTGGCTATCCCTTGAACCCCTTCAGCTGCTCGCGGCTGGGGTCTGAACCGTGCGCCTGATTTGTCGCTCCAGAACAGGATACGGCTAACGGCGGAGCAGGGGGTGTGGATGGACTTTAGTGACGGCTCTGAGAAGGTTGCGTACGGCAAGCTGATCTGGAAGATTGGACAGAGCTGGGGAAGGGGATGCAGAGGGAGGCGGGAGGGAGGGAGGATTCAGAGGGAGGAAGGGAAGGAGGATTCAGAGGGAGGAAGGGAAGGAGGATTCAGAGGGAGGGAGGGAGGGAGGGAGGATTCAGAGGGAGGAAGGGAAGGAGGATTCAGAGGGAGGGAGGGAGGGAGGGAGGATTCAGAGGGAGGGAGGGAGGGAGGATTCAGAGGGAGGAAGGGAAGGAGGATTCAGAGGGAGGGAGGGAGGGAGGATTCAGAGGGAGGGAAGGGATTCAGAGGGAGGAAGGGAAGGAGGATTCAGAGGGAGGGAGGGAGGATTCAGAGGGAGGGAAGGGATTCAGAGGGAGGAAGGGAAGGAGGATTCAGAGGGAGGGAGGGAGGGAGGATTCAGAGGGAGGGAAGGGATTCAGAGGGAGGAAGGGAGGGAGGATTCAGAGGGAGGGAGGGAGGGAAGGGATTCAGAGGGAGGAAGGGAGGGAGGATTCAGAGGGAGGGAGGGAGGGAGGATTCAGAGGGAGGGAAGGGATTCAGAGGGAGGGAGGGAGGGAAGGGATTCAGAGGGAGGGAGGGAGGGAAGGGATTCAGAGGGAGGAAGGGAGGGAGGATTCAGAGGGAGGGAGGGAGGGAGGATTCAGAGGGAGGGAAGGGATTCAGAGGGAGGAAGGGAAGGAGGATTCAGAGGGAGGGAGGGAGGATTCAGAGGGAGGGAGGGAGGATTCAGAGGGAGGGAGGGAGGGAAGGGATTCAGAGGGAGGAAGGGAGGGAGGATTCAGAGGGAGGAAGGGAGGGAGGATTCAGAGGGAGGGAGGGAGGATTCAGAGGGAGGGAGTATTCAGAGGGAGGAAGGGAGGGAGGATTCAGAGGGAGGAAGGGAGGGAGGATTCAGAGGGAGGGAGGGAGGGAGGATTCAGAGGGAGGAAGGGAGGGAGGATTCAGAGGGAGGGAGGGAGGATTCAGAGGGAGGGAGTGGTTGAGACAGGCACAATTGCAACATTGAGGCATATGGGTGTCTATGCGAAAGAGTGGGTCTTGCAGGGTCAGGGCTGGAATGCTGCGGCCAGCATGAATGAGATGGGCCGAAGGGCCTGTAACCGAGCTGTGAGACTCGCTGAGAACAAGCAGGCCAGGGCTGACCTCCGGCTCGCCCTTCCAGGTATCGTTGCCTTCCGCCAGCACCTGCAGAACCTGGCCAGGACCAAGGGGGTGCTGGAACTGAACAAGGTGCAGATGCTCTACCAGCAAATGAACTCAGACGTCAACCTCGACTCCCTGCCACCAACACAATTACAGAGGCTCCTCACCACCTACAACCAGGTAAGCCCGCCTGGCGCCATCCCAACAGTCGCACCCCGATCACCGGTAATACTGGGTCCCAAACCGAGACAACAGCACCTGTACAAACCCCCTCGCCACCCACATCCAGGTAAACCTGCCCACCCTGACAGTCCTCCTGTGACGGTCATACCCCGATCACCGGTAATACTGGGTCCCAAACCGAGACAACAGCACCTGTACAAACCCCCTCGCCACCCACATCCAGGTAAACCTGCCCACCCTGACAGTCCTCCTGTGACGGTCATACCCCGATCACCGGTAATACTGGGTCCCAAACCGAGACAACAGCACCTGTACAAACCCCCTCGCCACCCACATCCAGGTAAACCTGCCCACCCTGACAGTCCTCCTGTGACGGTCATACCCCGATCACCGGTAATACTGGGTCCCATACCGAGACAACGCACGACCTGATGAGCACAGCCGTGAACTCATCCATGAAAAGTTTTGAGGAAAGTTCGGAGCAAGAACGAACGCAGTTAGAAAGGTGATCTCTGTCCTGCTTCTTGGAACCACTGTGAGGTTCCTCTTGTCCTAAACACAAGGATCTCCCCCCTCCCCTCCAAAGGATTGCCATCGCTGTTATTTACGTCTGCATTTGGCCTCCAGGAAACCGAATGCGGCTGGTCTCCTCCTGCACTTTATTCCTCCTACAGGTTGCCCGACCCCACAGCCCCTACCAGGACCCCAACACTCATCTGGCTAATCCTGTGCTACAGTCAATGGCAGCTTCACTAAAACCGATCAACCTCCGGGTGCACCCTCCATTCTATCCTGAGTTTCACTCACAGCGCGAGTCATTATAGAGACACTCAACTTCCCTCAAACTATCCCGCTCACGCTAACTTATTTTTAATCCATTTCAAAGTTCAAAGTACATATACAACCCAAGGTTCATTATCTTGTGGGCATTCACAGTAAATACGAAGAAAAATATTAATAATAAATGAATAAACAATGAATATCAGGAACATGAGACAATAGACAGTAGGTGCAGGAGTAGGCCATTCAGCCCTTCGAGCCAGCACCACCATTCACTGTGATCATGGCTGATCATCCACTATCAGTACCCCATTCCTGCCTTCTCCCCATATCCCTTGACTCCACTATCCTTAAGAGCTTTATCTAACTCTTTCTTGAAAGCATCCAGAGAATTGGCCTCCACTGCCTTCTGAGACAGAGTATTCCACAGATCCACAACCCTCTGTGTGAAAAAGTTTTTCCTCAACTCCGTTCTAAATGGCCTACCCCTTATTCTCAAACTGTGACCTCTGGTTCTGGACTCCCCCGACATCGGGAACATGTTTCCTGCCTCCAGCGTGTCCAATCCCTTAATAATCTTATATGTTTCAATAAGATCCCCTCTCAGCCTTCTAAATTCCAGTATATAAAACCCCAGTTGCTCCAATCTTTCAACATATGACAGTCCCGCCATCCTGGGAATTAACCTCATGAACCTACGCTGCACTCCCTCAATAGCAAGAATGTCCTTCCTCAAATTTGGAGACCAAAACTGCACACAGTACTCCAGATGTGGTCTCACCAGGGCCCTGTACAACTGCAGAAGGACCTCTTTGCTCCTGCACTCAACTCCCCTTGTTATGAAGGCCAACATGCCATTAGCTTTCTTCACTGCCTGCTGTACCTGCATGCTTACTTTCAGTGACTGACGTACAAGAACACCTAGATCTCGTTGTACTTCCCCTTTTCATAACTTGACACCATTCAGATAGTAATCTGCCTTCCTGTTCTTGCCACCAAAGTGGATAACCTCACATTTATCCACATTAAACTGCATCTGCCCACTCACCCAGCCTGTCCAAGTCACCCTGCATTCTCATAACATCCTCCTCACATTTCACACTGCCACCCAGCTTTGTGTCATCTGCAGATTTGCTAATGTTACTTTTAATCCCTTCATCTAAATCATTAATGTATATTGTAAATAGCTACGGTCCCAGCACTGAACCCTGCGGTACCCCACTGGTCACCATCTGCCATTCTGAAAAGGACCCGTTAATCCCTACTCTTTGTTTCCTGTCTGCCAAACATTGGTCCTTGAAAGTGAGTCCACTGGTTATGGGAACAGTTCAGTGTTGGGGGTGGGGGGGGAATGAAAGATGTTATCCTCTCTGGTTCAGGAGACTAATGGTTGAGAGGTAATAATTGTCCCTGAACCTGGTGGTGTTGGTCCTGAGACCCCTGTACCTCCTTCCTGATGGTTGAGGGGTAATAACTGTCCCTGAACCTGGTGGTGTGGGTCCTGAGGCTCCTGTACCTCCTTCCTGATGGTTGAGGGGTAATAACTGTTCCTGAACCTGGTAGTGTGGGTCCTGAGGCTCCTGTACCTCCTTCCTGATGGTTGAGGGGGTAATAACTGTTCCTGAACCTGGTGGTGTGGGTCCTGAGGCTCCTGTACTTCCTTCCTGATGGTTGAGGGGTAATAACTGTCCCTGAACTTGGTGGTGTGGGTCCTGATGGTTGAGGGGTAATAACTGTTCCTGAACCTGGTGGTGTAGGTCCTGAGGTTCCTGTACCTCCTTCCTGATGGTTGAGGGGTAATAACTGTCCATGAACCTGGTGGTGTGGGTCCTGAGGCTCCTGTACCTCCTTCCTGATGGTCAAGGGGTAACAACTGTTCCTGAACCTGGTGGTGTTGGTCCTGAGACCCCTGTACCTCCTTCCTGATGGTTGAGTGGTAATAACTGTTCCTGAACCTGGTGGTGTGGGTCCTGAGGCTCCTGTACTTCCTTCCTGATGGTTGAGGGGTAATAACTGTCCCTGAACTTGGTGGTGTGGGTCCTGATGGTTGAGGGGTAATAACTGTTCCTGAACCTGGTGGTGTAGGTCCTGAGGTTCCTGTACCTCCTTCCTGATGGTTGAGGGGTAATAACTGTCCATGAACCTGGTGGTGTGGGTCCTGAGGCTCCTGTACCTCCTTCCTGATGGTCAAGAGGTAACAACTGTTCCTGAACCTGGTGGTGTGTGTCCTGAGGTTCCTGTACCTCCTTCCTGATGGTTGAGGGGGTAATAACTGTCCCTGAACCTGGTGGTGTGGGTTCTGAGGCTCCTGTACCTCCTTCCTGATGGTCAAGGGGTAACAACTGTTCCTGAACCTGGTGGTGTGTGTCCTGAGGCTCCTGTACCTCCTTCCTGATGGTTGAGGGGTAATAATTGTTCCTGAACCTGGTGGTGTGGGTCCTGAGGCTCCTGTACCTCCTTCCTGATGTTTGAGGGGTAATAACTGTCCCTGAACCTGGTGGTGTGGGTTCTGAGGCTCCTGTACCTCCTTCCTGATGGTCGCGGGATAACAACTGTTCCTGAACCTGGTGGTGCGTGTCCTGAGGCTCCTGTACCTCCTTCCTGATGGTTGAGGGGTAATAACTGTCCCTGAACCTGGTGGTGGGGGTCCTGAGGCTCCTGTACCTCCTTCCTGATGGTTGAGGGGTAATAACTGTTCCTGAACCTGGTGGTGTGGGTCCTGAGGCTCCTGTACCTCCTTCCTGATGGTTGAGGGGTAATAATTGTTCCTGAACCTGGTGGTGTAGGTCCTGAGGTTCCTGTACCTCCTTCCTGATGGTTGAGGGGTAATAACTGTCCCTGAACCTGGTGGTGTGGGTCCTGAGGCTCCTGTACCTCCTTCCTGATGTTTGAGGGGTAATAACTGTCCCTGAACCTGGTGGTGTGGGTTCTGAGGCTCCTGTACCTCCTTCCTGATGGTCGCGGGATAACAACTGTTCCTGAACCTGGTGGTGCGTGTCCTGAGGCTCCTGTACCTCCTTCCTGATGGTCGAGGGGTAATAACTGTTCCTGAACCTGGTGGTGTGGGTCCTGAGGCTCCTGTACCTCCTTCCTGATGGTTGAGGGGTAATAACTGTCCCTGAACCTGGTGGTGTGGGTCCTGAGGCTCCTGTACCTCCTTCCTGATGGTTGAGGGGTAATAACTGTTCCTGAACCTGGTGGTGTGGGTCCTGAGGCTCCTGTACCCGCTTCCTGATGGTTGAGGGGTAACAACTGTTCCTGAACCTGGTGGTGTGGGTCCTGAGGCTCCTGTACCTCCTTCCTGATGGTTGAGGGGTAACAACTGTTCCTGAACCTGGTGGTGCGTGTCCTGAGGCTCCTGTACCTCCTTCCTGATGGTCGAGGGGTAATAACTGTTCCTGAACCTGGTGGTGTGGGTCCTGAGGCTCCTGTACCTCCTTCCTGATGGTTGAGGGGTAATAACTGTCCCTGAACCTGGTGGTGTGGGTCCTGAGGCTCCTGTACCTCCTTCCTGATGGTTGAGGGGTAATAACTGTTCCTGAACCTGGTGGTGTGGGTCCTGAGGCTCCTGTACCTCCTTCCTGATGGTTGAGGGGTAATAATTGTTCCTGAACCTGGTGGTGTAGGTCCTGAGGTTCCTGTACCTCCTTCCTGATGGTTGAGGGGTAATAACTGTCCCTGAACCTGGTGGTGTGGGTCCTGAGGCTCCTGTACCTCCTTCCTGATGTTTGAGGGGTAATAACTGTCCCTGAACCTGGTGGTGTGGGTTCTGAGGCTCCTGTACCTCCTTCCTGATGGTCGCGGGATAACAACTGTTCCTGAACCTGGTGGTGCGTGTCCTGAGGCTCCTGTACCTCCTTCCTGATGGTCGAGGGGTAATAACTGTTCCTGAACCTGGTGGTGTGGGTCCTGAGGCTCCTGTACCTCCTTCCTGATGGTTGAGGGGTAATAACTGTCCCTGAACCTGGTGGTGTGGGTCCTGAGGCTCCTGTACCTCCTTCCTGATGGTTGAGGGGTAATAACTGTTCCTGAACCTGGTGGTGTGGGTCCTGAGGCTCCTGTACCCGCTTCCTGATGGTTGAGGGGTAACAACTGTTCCTGAACCTGGTGGTGTGGGTCCTGAGGCTCCTGTACCTCCTTCCTGATGGTTGAGGGGTAATAACTGTTCCTGAACCTGGTGGTGTGGGTCCTGAGGTTCCTGTACCTCCTTCCTGATGTTTGAGGGGTAATAACTGTCCCTGAACCTGGTGGTGTGGGTCCTGAGGCTCCTGTACCTCCTTCCTGATGGTTGAGGGGTGATAACTGTCCCTGAACCTGGTGGTGTGTGTCCTGAGGCTCCTGTACCTCCTTCCTGATGTTTGAGGGGTAATAACTGTTCCTGAACCTGGTGGTGTGGGTCCTGAGGCTCCTGTACCTCCTTCCTGATGTTTGAGGGGTAATAACTGTCCCTGAACCTGGTTGTGTGGGTCCTGAGGCTCCTGTACCTCCTTCCTGATGTTTGAGGGGTAATAACTGTCCCTGAACCTGGTGGTGTGGGTTCTGAGGCTCCTGTACCTCCTTCCTGATGGTCGCGGGATAACAACTGTTCCTGAACCTGGTGGTGCGTGTCCTGAGGCTCCTGTACCTCCTTCCTGATGGTTGAGGGGTAATAACTGTCCCTGAACCTGGTGGTGGGGGTCCTGAGGCTCCTGTACCTCCTTCCTGATGGTTGAGGGGTAATAACTGTTCCTGAACCTGGTGGTGTGGGTCCTGAGGCTCCTGTACCTCCTTCCTGATGGTTGAGGGGTAATAATTGTTCCTGAACCTGGTGGTGTAGGTCCTGAGGTTCCTGTACCTCCTTCCTGATGGTTGAGGGGTAATAACTGTCCCTGAACCTGGTGGTGTGGGTCCTGAGGCTCCTGTACCTCCTTCCTGATGTTTGAGGGGTAATAACTGTCCCTGAACCTGGTGGTGTGGGTTCTGAGGCTCCTGTACCTCCTTCCTGATGGTCGCGGGATAACAACTGTTCCTGAACCTGGTGGTGCGTGTCCTGAGGCTCCTGTACCTCCTTCCTGATGGTCGAGGGGTAATAACTGTTCCTGAACCTGGTGGTGTGGGTCCTGAGGCTCCTGTACCTCCTTCCTGATGGTTGAGGGGTAATAACTGTCCCTGAACCTGGTGGTGTGGGTCCTGAGGCTCCTGTACCTCCTTCCTGATGGTTGAGGGGTAATAACTGTTCCTGAACCTGGTGGTGTGGGTCCTGAGGCTCCTGTACCCGCTTCCTGATGGTTGAGGGGTAACAACTGTTCCTGAACCTGGTGGTGTGGGTCCTGAGGCTCCTGTACCTCCTTCCTGATGGTTGAGGGGTAACAACTGTTCCTGAACCTGGTGGTGCGTGTCCTGAGGCTCCTGTACCTCCTTCCTGTTGGTCGAGGGGTAATAACTGTTCCTGAACCTGGTGGTGTGGGTCCTGAGGCTCCTGTACCTCCTTCCTGATGGTTGAGGGGTAATAACTGTCCCTGAACCTGGTGGTGTGGGTCCTGAGGCTCCTGTACCTCCTTCCTGATGGTTGAGGGGTAATAACTGTTCCTGAACCTGGTGGTGTGGGTCCTGAGGCTCCTGTACCTCCTTCCTGATGGTTGAGGGGTAATAATTGTTCCTGAACCTGGTGGTGTAGGTCCTGAGGTTCCTGTACCTCCTTCCTGATGGTTGAGGGGTAATAACTGTCCCTGAACCTGGTGGTGTGGGTCCTGAGGCTCCTGTACCTCCTTCCTGATGTTTGAGGGGTAATAACTGTCCCTGAACCTGGTGGTGTGGGTTCTGAGGCTCCTGTACCTCCTTCCTGATGGTCGCGGGATAACAACTGTTCCTGAACCTGGTGGTGCGTGTCCTGAGGCTCCTGTACCTCCTTCCTGATGGTCGAGGGGTAATAACTGTTCCTGAACCTGGTGGTGTGGGTCCTGAGGCTCCTGTACCTCCTTCCTGATGGTTGAGGGGTAATAACTGTCCCTGAACCTGGTGGTGTGGGTCCTGAGGCTCCTGTACCTCCTTCCTGATGGTTGAGGGGTAATAACTGTTCCTGAACCTGGTGGTGTGGGTCCTGAGGCTCCTGTACCCGCTTCCTGATGGTTGAGGGGTAACAACTGTTCCTGAACCTGGTGGTGTGGGTCCTGAGGCTCCTGTACCTCCTTCCTGATGGTTGAGGGGTAATAACTGTTCCTGAACCTGGTGGTGTGGGTCCTGAGGTTCCTGTACCTCCTTCCTGATGTTTGAGGGGTAATAACTGTCCCTGAACCTGGTGGTGTGGGTCCTGAGGCTCCTGTACCTCCTTCCTGATGGTTGAGGGGTGATAACTGTCCCTGAACCTGGTGGTGTGTGTCCTGAGGCTCCTGTACCTCCTTCCTGATGTTTGAGGGGTAATAACTGTTCCTGAACCTGGTGGTGTGGGTCCTGAGGCTCCTGTACCTCCTTCCTGATGTTTGAGGGGTAATAACTGTCCCTGAACCTGGTTGTGTGGGTCCTGAGGCTCCTGTACCTCCTTCCTGATGGCAACAGTGAGAAGAGAGCATGTCCTGGATAGCTGGGGTGGGAGGGGTCCATTAATAACTGTGAATTAAATGCACCATGATGAAAGATTGTGCCAAAACAGAGGTGTTATCAGCCTGACCTTTCATTTCAGGATGAGGTTTCACAACAGCAGGCCAATGCAGCCCTGTTCCCCAACGGAGTTCACCCACACCTGTTGTCAAGACGTCAGAGCCTAGAAACGCATTACCTGCAGCATCGATTGCCGGTAAGGAGATTGCGTAGACATGCTGGGCTTTCCCTGCTGTACGGCTACGGCACGCGATCATAACAGACGCCAAGGAAAGCAAGTCCCATTAGACGATAAGACAAGGGAGCAGAATTAGGCCGTTTGGCCCGTCGAGTCTGCTCCGCCATTCCATTGTGGCTTGAGTTATTATCCCTCTCAATCCCGTTCTCCCCTTAACCCTTGACACCCCACGGAGAACACGGAGCATTGGGAGCAGCGGGTTAGCCGCCGGGGGTTGCGTGTCTGGAGAGCTTCGCCTTTCTGGGGCCGACTCTCCCGGCGCAGAGCTCGGGGAAAAGCGATGCAAGAGACTTCCAGCATCGTAAATCGGCGAGTTGTTTTGTTATGTCTCCTCTCGCTGTGAAACGGGGGACACCTCTTTCTCCCTTATTAGGGAGAGAGAGAGAGAGCCTGTGGTGTGTTGAATACCGGGTGAACGAGTAGCCTTTGGAGTACTGCAAGTCTGTGTCTTTGTTGATGCTTTGCTGCACGCTCGAGTGCTCAGTGGGGGGGCGCCGATGCTTTTTCGCTGGTGGAGGACGGGGGGGGGGGATCATCGCTTTACTGCTGCTTTTGCGTGGGAGCGGGGAGCTGGGGGAGGTTTTTGAGGTTCTAACGTTTAACTATCATTCATTCTTCGGGGCACCCCTCTGTTTTCGTGGATGCCTGCAAAGAAAAAGAATTTCAGGATGTACATTGTATATATTTCTCCGACATGAAATGTACCTATTGAAAACCCATTGACTAGTCCAGAAGCTAGCAATCTCTGCTCTAAAGATACCCGATGACTTGGCCTCCATGCCAACAAATTCAACAGACTCGCTTCCCTCGGGCCGAAGAACTTCCTCCTCATCTCTGTTCTAAATGCAAGGGGCAGCGGCGAAGATCAGCGCGAGGGAGCTTTGCGCGTTGCTTAAACAGTAACCCGCGATCCAGCGCGTACTGTCAACCAAGCTTCTCTCATCGATTCCCGGCTCCAAGCCTACTCAAAGTAAACAAGGCTAATAATCTCTATAAAACTATGAGCGATGAGCTCATTGCAACAGTGAGGGTCACGGCCAGCAGGAGGAGGTTCATTCCTCCAGAGGGGAGTGTCGATCTCGACAGCACAGGCTCACTGGATCCAGTGCAGGACTCCCTGAAGCTTAATTTGCAGGTTGAGTCTGTGGTGAGGAAGGCAAACGCAATGTTTGCATTCATTTCACCAGGACTAGAATATAAACGGAAGGATGTAATGTGGAGACTTTATAAAGCACTGGAAGTACTCTGAACAGGTTCGGGCCCCCTTATCCTAGAAAGGACATGCTGACACTGGAGAGGGTTCGAAGGAGGCTCACGAAAATGATTCCGGCTTGTCATGTGAGGAGCGTTTGACGGCTCTGGGCCTGTATTCACTAGAGTTCAGAAGAATGAGGGGTGACCTCATTGAAACCTATCGAACGTTGAAAGGCCTCGATAGAGTGGGTGTGGAGAGGATGTTTCCTGTGGTGGGAGAGTCTCAGACCAGAGGACACAGCCTCAGGGTAGAGGGGCGTCCTTTTCGAACGGAGATGAGGAGGAACTTCTTTTGCCAGAGAGTGGTGAATCTGTGGAATCCGTGACCACAGGCGGGGTGCGGAAGCCAAGTCATTGGGTGTATTTAAGGCTGGGGTGGATAGATTCATGATTGGTCAGGACATGTAGGGGTACGGGGGGGGGAAGGGAGGAGACTGGGGCTGAGGGGGGAAATGGATCAGCCATGATGAAATGGTAGAGCAGACTCGATGGGCCGAGTGGTCTTATGGTCTAGTAAATCACCTCTCTAATATCTGCTAGTGACAAACTGTATCACTATTGAAACTGATGACATGTCAGTACCTGGTCATAATCATACTTTATTGATCCTGGGGGAAATTGGTTTTCGTTACAGTTGCTCCATAAATAATAAATAGTAATAGAACCATAAATAGTTGAATAGTCATATGTAAATTATGGCAGATGGAAATAAGTCCAGGACCAGCCTATTGGCTCAGGGTGTCTGACCCTCCAAGGGAGGAGTTGTAAAGTTTGATGGCCACAGGCAGGAATGACTTCCTATGACGCTCTGTGTTGCATCTCGGTGGAATGAGTCTCTGGCTGAATGTACTCCTGTGCCCACCCAGTACATTATGTAGTGGATGGGAGACATTGTCCAAGATGGCATGCAACTTGGACAGCATCCTCCTTTCAGACACCACCGTCAGAGAGTCCAGTTCCATCCCCACAACATCACTGGCCTTACGAATGAGTTTGTTGATTCTGTTGGTGTCTGCTACCCTCAGCCTGCTACCCCAGCCCACAACAGCAAACATGATAGCACTGGCCACCACAGACTCGTAGAACATCCTCAGCATCGTCCGGCAGATGTTAAAGGACCTCAGTCTCCTCAGGAAATAGAGACGGCTCTGACCCTTCTTGTAGACAGCCTCAGTGTTCTTAGACCAGTCCAGTTTATTGTCAATTCGTATCTCCAGGTATTTGTAATCCTCCACCATGTCCACACTGACCCCCTGGATGGAAACAGGGGTCACCGGTACCTTAGCTCTCCTCAGGTCTACCACCAGCTCCTTAGTCTTTTTCACATTAAGCTGCAGACTAACTAGTGTTTTCCTCTCCTCCACAGAACCCAAGCTTACTGAATAAAGCACAAAACAGCTGCCCCATGTACTGCAAGGAAGCACCAAGGAGCCTAGAGCAACAGCTACAGGAACACAGGTGAGGGGCCCCCGGGTCACCCCGAGCTGAGGGTCGCGTTACCACTGGCAACGCAGCGGTTCGTGTGACAGTCACCCGGCTCGGAGTGCGGCCCCTGGCATCCGAAGGAGTCGGTACGCCCTCCCGACGATGGGGGTAGTCCGTGATTGTCGACCCTCCGGCGATTAGGCCGGGAAGGGCCGGGAGGGCCCGTCCGACCTGAATCAACGTCCCTCCGGCCGCCAGCATATCGGAAGCCCGAGGCCCTGGCGGCGTAACGGTCAGTGCCACGCCGTCCCCTCACGGGGGCGGGCCGGAGCGTGGAGTCCAATTCCGCCCCCCACCCCCAACCCAGCGACCCCACGTGGGTTTCCTCCCACAGTCCGAAGGCCCGATACAATGCCGGGGTGGGGCGGGGGGGGGGTCCACGTGGAATGCCGGGCGGGTGGGGCTGAGGCAAGGGTCTGTGACTGAAGCTTATCTTGCGTTCTCTCCCCCTCTTCCTTCACCTCGTCCCCAAACCCCACTTCAGGCTGCAGCAGAAACGTCTGTTTCTCCAGAAGCAGTCCCAGCTCCAGGCCTACTTCAACCAAATGCAGATCGCCGAAGGCGCCTATCCCCAGCCGGCGCAGCAGATGCCCACCCCTCACCCGGACGTGCAGCCGCCGTTCGGCATGGCGCAGCCCCTGACGCCCGCAGAGCAGATGCGCTGCGACCCGTTCCTCCGCCAGCACTACGAGCTACAGCTCCCTCCGCCGCAGATGGGCCCCTCGCTTCCGCTGCAGGCCCGCCTGGAGCAACAGCTGCCATTCCCGTACCAGCCCTGCAGCGTGGTCGGGGCCACGGCGCCCGAGCTGGGCTACCCGGAGCAATGCCCCTACGCCCTCGACCAAACCCAGCAGGCTGCCCTGCCCCTGACCGAAAACCAGGCCGGCGAACCCGCTGCCGACTCACCGGAGACCTACAAGGACGTCGCGGTCCCCGAGCTGCCAGGGCTCTTCGACTGCGAGATGATGGAGACCGTGGACGCTCAGCACGGGGGCTACGTCATGGTGAACTGAGCGGGCTTCCGCGTGACTTCGCCAAGGAGGGAGGGATGGCCGGAAGAGAAATGGAGTCCATTTCGTCGTGTGCGTTTCGAGATATCACTAAACCTGACGACGTTTTCCCTTCGTAAAGCGTAGCTGGGGGGAGTGGAGATCTGCAGTACGGAATTGGCTCACTTGTAGAGG
>NC_086129.1:4714401-4736901 GCF_963921235.1 Mobula hypostoma | reverse complement strand
TGACCAGACTGTCTTTGTGTCTGACAGTGACCGGGGTGTCTTTGTGTCTGACAGTGACCGGGGTGTCTTTGTGTCTGACAGTGACCAGACTGTCTTTGTGTCTGACAGAGACCGGGGTGTCTTTGTGTCTGACAGTGACCAGACTGTCTTTGTGTCTGACAGTGACCGGGGTGTCTTTGTGTCTGACAGTGACCAGACTGTCTTTGTGTCTGACAGTGACCAGACTGTCTTTGTGTCTGACAGTGACCGGGGTGTCTTTGTGTCTGACAGTGACCAGACTGTCTTTGTGTCTGACAGTGACCGGGGTGTCTTTGTGTCTGACAGTGACCAGACTGTCTTTGTGTCTGACAGTGACCGGGGTGTCTTTGTGTCTGACAGAGACCGGGGTGTCTTTGTGTCTGACAGTGACCAGACTGTCTTTGTGTCTGACAGTGACCGGGGTGTCTTTGTGTCTGACAGAGACCGGGGTGTCTTTGTGTCTGACAGTGACCGGGGTGTCTTTGTGTCTGACAGTGACCAGACTGTCTTTGTGTCTGACAGAGACCGGGGTGTCTTTGTGTCTGACAGTGACCAGACTGTCTTTGTGTCTGACAGTGACCGGGGTGTCTTTGTGTCTGACAGTGACCGGGGTGTCTTTGTGTCTGACAGTGACCAGACTGTCTTTGTGTCTGACAGTGACCGGGGTGTCTTTGTGTCTGACAGTGACCGGGGTGTCTTTGTGTCTGACAGTGACCGGGGTGTCTTTGTGTCTGACAGTGACCAGACTGTCTTTGTGTCTGACAGTGACCGGGGTGTCTTTGTGTCTGACAGTGACCGGGGTGTCTTTGTGTCTGACAGTGACCGGGGTGTCTTTGTGTCTGACAGTGACCAGACTGTCTTTGTGTCTGACAGAGACCGGGGTGTCTTTGTGTCTGACAGTGACCAGACTGTCTTTGTGTCTGACAGTGACCGGGGTGTCTTTGTGTCTGACAGAGACCGGGGTGTCTTTGTGTCTGACAGTGACCAGACTGTCTTTGTGTCTGACAGAGACCGGGGTGTCTTTGTGTCTGACAGAGACCGGGGTGTCTTTGTGTCTGACAGTGACCGGGGTGTCTTTGTGTCTGACAGTGACCAGACTGTCTTTGTGTCTGACAGTGACCGGGGTGTCTTTGTGTCTGACAGAGACCAGACTGTCTTTGTGTCTGACAGTGACCGGGGTGTCTTTGTGTCTGACAGAGACCAGACTGTCTTTGTGTCTGACAGTGACCGGGGTGTCTTTGTGTCTGACAGTGACCGGGGTGTCTTTGTGTCTGACAGAGACCAGACTGTCTTTGTGTCTGACAGAGACCGGGGTGTCTTTGTGTCTGACAGAGACCAGACTGTCTTTGTGTCTGACAGTGACCAGACTGTCTTTGTGTCTGACAGAGACCGGGGTGTCTTTGTGTCTGACAGAGACCAGACTGTCTTTGTGTCTGACAGAGACCGGGGTGTCTTTGTGTCTGACAGTGACCAGACTGTCTTTGTGTCTGACAGTGACCAGACTGTCTTTGTGTCTGACAGTGACCGGGGTGTCTTTGTGTCTGACAGAGACCGGGGTGTCTTTGTGTCTGACAGAGACCGGGGTGTCTTTGTGTCTGACAGAGACCGGGGTGTCTTTGTGTCTGACAGAGACCGGGGTGTCTTTGTGTCTGACAGAGACCAGACTGTCTTTGTGTCTGACAGAGACCGGGGTGTCTTTGTGTCTGACAGTGACCAGACTGTCTTTGTGTCTGACAGTGACCGGGGTGTCTTTGTGTCTGACAGTGACCAGACTGTCTTTGTGTCTGACAGAGACCGGGGTGTCTTTGAGTCTGACAGAGACCGGGGTGTCTTTGTGTCTGACAGAGACCAGACTGTCTTTGTGTCTGACAGAGACCGGGGTGTCTTTGTGTCTGACAGAGACCGGGGTGTCTTTGTGTCTGACAGTGACCAGACTGTCTTTGTGTCTGACAGAGACCGGGGTGTCTTTGTGTCTGACAGATACCGGGGTGTCTTTGTGTCTGACAGTGACCAGACTTGTCTTTGTGTCTGACAGAGACCGGGGTGTCTTTGTGTCTGACAGTGACCAGACTGTCTTTGTGTCTGACAGTGACCGGGGTGTCTTTGTGTCTGACAGAGACTGGGGTGTCTTTGTGTCTGACAGTGACCAGACTGTCTTTGTGTCTGACAGAGACCGGGGTGTCTTTGTGTCTGACAGTGACCAGACTGTCTTTGTGTCTGACAGTGACCAGACTGTCTTTGTGTCTGACAGAGACCGGGGTGTCTTTGTGTCTGACAATGACCAGACTGTCTTTGTGTCTGACAGTGACCAGACTGTCTTTGTGTCTGACAGTGACCAGACTGTCTTTGTGTCTGACAGAGACCGGGGTGTCTTTGTGTCTGACAGAGACCGGGGTGTCTTTGTGTCTGACAGTGACCAGACTGTCTTTGTGTCTGACAGAGACCGGGGTGTCTTTGTGTCTGACAGAGTCTGGGGTGTCTTTGTGTCTGACAGTGACCAGACTGTCTTTGTGTCTGACAGAGACCGGGGTGTCTTTGTGTCTGACAGTGACCAGACTGTCTTTGTGTCTGACAGAGACCGGGGTGTCTTTGTGTCTGACAGAGACTGGGGTGTCTTTGTGTCTGACAGTGACCAGACTGTCTTTGTGTCTGACAGAGACTGGGGTGTCTTTGTGTCTGACAGTGACCAGACTGTCTTTGTGTCTGACAGTGACCGGGGTGTCTTTGTGTCTGACAGTGACCAGACTGTCTTTGTGTCTGACAATGACTGGGGTGTCTTTGTGTCTGACAGTGACCGGGGTGTCTTTGTGTCTGACAGTGACCAGACTGTCTTTGTGTCTGACAGTGACCAGACTGTCTTTGTGTCTGACAGTGACCAGACTGTCTTTGTGTCTGACAGAGACCGGGGTGTCTTTGTGTCTGACAGTGACCAGACTGTCTTTGTGTCTGACAGTGACCAGACTGTCTTTGTGTCTGACAGTGACCAGACTGTCTTTGTGTCTGACAGAGACCGGGGTGTCTTTGTGTCTGACAGAGACCGGGGTGTCTTTGTGTCTGACAGTGACCAGACTGTCTTTGTGTCTGACAGAGACCGGGGTGTCTTTGTGTCTGACAGTGACTGGGGTGTCTTTGTGTCTGACAGTGACCAGACTGTCTTTGTGTCTGACAGAGACCGGGGTGTCTTTGTGTCTGACAGTGACCAGACTGTCTTTGTGTCTGACAGAGACCGGGGTGTCTTTGTGTCTGACAGAGACCGGGGTGTCTTTGTGTCTGACAGTGACCAGACTGTCTTTGTGTCTGACAGAGACTGGGGTGTCTTTGTGTCTGACAGTGACCAGACTGTCTTTGTGTCTGACAGTGACCGGGGTGTCTTTGTGTCTGACAGTGACCAGACTGTCTTTGTGTCTGACAATGACTGGGGTGTCTTTGTGTCTGACAGTGACCGGGGTGTCTTTGTGTCTGACAGTGACCAGACTGTCTTTGTGTCTGACAGTGACCAGACTGTCTTTGTGTCTGACAGTGACCAGACTGTCTTTGTGTCTGACAGAGACCGGGGTGTCTTTGTGTCTGACAGTGACCAGACTGTCTTTGTGTCTGACAGTGACCAGACTGTCTTTGTGTCTGACAGTGACCAGACTGTCTTTGTGTCTGACAGTGACCGGGGTGTCTTTGTGTCTGACAGAGACCGGGGTGTCTTTGCGTCTGACAGAGACCGGGGTGTCTTTGTGTCTGACAGTGCCCGGGGTGTCTTTGTGTCTGACAGTGACCGGGGTGTCTTTGTGTCTGACAGTGACCAGACTGTCTTTGTGTCTGACAGTGACCAGACTGTCTTTGTGTCTGACAGTGACCAGACTGTCTTTGTGTCTGACAGAGACCGGGGTGTCTTTGCGTCTGACAGAGACCGGGGTGTCTTTGTGTCTGACAGTGACCAGACTGTCTTTGTGTCTGACAGTGACCGGGGTGTCTTTGTGTCTGACAGTGACCGGGGTGTCTTTGTGTCTGACAGTGACCAGACTGTCTTTGTGTCTGACAATGACTGGGGTGTCTTTGTGTCTGACAGTGACCGGGGTGTCTTTGTGTCTGACAGTGACCGGGGTGTCTTTGTGTCTGACAGTGACCAGACTGTCTTTGTGTCTGACAATGACTGGGGTGTCTTTGTGTCTGACAGTGACCGGGGTGTCTTTGTGTCTGACAGTGACCGGGGTGTCTTTGTGTCTGACAGTGACCAGACTGTCTTTGTGTCTGACAATGACTGGGGTGTCTTTGTGTCTGACAGTGACCGGGGTGTCTTTGTGTCTGACAGTGACCAGACTGTCTTTGTGTCTGACAATGACTGGGGTGTCTTTGTGTCTGACAGTGACCAGACTGTCTTTGTGTCTGACAATGACTGGGGTGTCTTTGTGTCTGACAGTGACCAGACTGTCTTTGTGTCTGACAGTGACCAGGGTGTCTTTGTCTCTGACAGTGACCAGACTGTCTTTGTGTCTGACAGAGACCGGGGTGTCTTTGTGTCTGACAGTGACCAGACTGTCTTTGTGTCTGACAGTGACCAGACTGTCTTTGTGTCTGACAGAGACCGGGGTGTCTTTGTGTCTGACAGTGACCGGGGTGTCTTTGTGTCTGACAGTGCCCGGGGTGTCTTTGTGTCTGACAGTGACCGGGGTGTCTTTGTGTCTGACAGTGACCGGGGAGTCTTTGTGTCTGACAGTGCCCGGGGTGTCTTTGTGTCTGACAGAGACCGGGGTGTCTTTGTGTCTGACAGTGACCAGACTGTCTTTGTGTCTGACAGCCACCGGGGTGTCTTTGTGTCTGACAGTGACCAGACTGTCTTTGTGTCTGACAGAGACCGGGGTGTCTTTGTGTCTGACAGTGACCAGACTGTCTTTGTGTCTGACAGAGACCGGGGTGTCTTTGTGTCTGACAGTGACCAGACTGTCTTTGTGTCTGACAGAGACCGGGGTGTCTTTGTGTCTGACAGAGACCGGGGTGTCTTTGTGTCTGACAGTGACCAGACTGTCTTTGTGTCTGACAGTGACCAGACTGTCTTTGTGTCTGACAGAGACCGGGGTGTCTTTGTGTCTGACAGTGACCGGGGTGTCTTTGTGTCTGACAGAGACCGGGGTGTCTTTGTGTCTGACAGAGACCAGACTGTCTTTGTGTCTGACAGTGACCAGACTGTCTTTGTGTCTGACAGAGACCGGGGTGTCTTTGTGTCTGACAGTGACCGGGGTGTCTTTGTGTCTGACAGAGACTGGGGTGTCTTTGTGTCTGACAGTGACCAGACTGTCTTTGTGTCTGACAGTGACCGGGGTGTCTTTGTGTCTGACAGTGACCAGACTGTCTTTGTGTCTGACAGTGACCAGACTGTCTTTGTGTCTGACAGTGACCGGGGTGTCTTTGTGTCTGAGAGTGCCCGGGGTGTCTTTGTGTCTGACAGAGACCGGGGTGTCTTTGTGTCTGACAGTGACCAGACTGTCTTTGTGTCTGACAGTGACCGGGGTGTCTTTGTGTCTGACAGTGACCAGACTGTCTTTGTGTCTGACAGTGACCAGACTGTCTTTGTGTCTGACAGTGACCGGGGTGTCTTTGTGTCTGACAATGACCAGACTGTCTTTGTGTCTGACAGAGACCAGACTGTCTTTGTGTCTGACAGTGACCGGGGTGTCTTTGTGTCTGACAGAGACTGGGGTGTCTTTGTGTCTGACAGTGACCAGACTGTCTTTGTGTCTGACAGAGACCGGGGTGTCTTTGTGTCTGACAGTGACCAGACTGTCTTTGTGTCTGACAGTGACCGGGGTGTCTTTGTGTCTGACAGAGACCGGGGTGTCTTTGTGTCTGACAGAGACCAGACTGTCTTTGTGTCTGACAGAGACCGGGGTGTCTTTGTGTCTGACAGAGACTGGGGTGTCTTTGTGTCTGACAGTGACCAGACTGTCTTTGTGTCTGACAGTGACCAGACTGTCTTTGTGTCTGACAGTGACTGGGGTGTCTTTGTGTCTGACAGTGACCAGACTGTCTTTGTGTCTGACAGTGACCAGACTGTCTTTGTGTCTGACAGTGACCGGGGTGTCTTTGTGTCTGACAGAGACCGGGGTGTCTTTGTGTCTGACAGTGACCAGACTGTCTTTGTGTCTGACAGTGACCAGACTGTCTTTGTGTCTGACAGTGACCGGGGTGTCTTTGTGTCTGACAGTGACCAGACTGTCTTTGTGTCTGACAGTGACCAGACTGTCTTTGTGTCTGACAGAGACCGGGGTGTCTTTGTGTCTGACAGAGACCGGGGTGTCTTTGTGTCTGACAGAGACCAGACTGTCTTTGTGTCTGACAGAGACCGGGGTGTCTTTGTGTCTGACAGAGACTGGGGTGTCTTTGTGTCTGACAGTGACCAGACTGTCTTTGTGTCTGACAGTGACCGGGGTGTCTTTGTGTCTGACAGTGACCAGACTGTCTTTGTGTCTGACAGTGACTGGGGTGTCTTTGTGTCTGACAGTGACCGGGGTGTCTTTGTGTCTGACAGTGACCAGACTGTCTTTGTGTCTGACAGTGACCAGACTGTCTTTGTGTCTGACAGAGACCGGGGTGTCTTTGTGTCTGACAGTGACCAGACTGTCTTTGTGTCTGACAGTGACCGGGGTGTCTTTGTGTCTGACAGTGACCAGACTGTCTTTTTGTCTGACAGAGACTGGGGTGTCTTTGTGTCTGACAGAGACCGGGGTGTCTTTGTGTCTGACAGTGACCGGGGTGTCTTTGTGTCTGACAGAGAGTGGGGTGTCTTTGTGTCTGACAGAGACCGGGGTGTCTTTGTGTCTTTTTGTCTGACAGAGACCAGGGTGTCTTTGTGTCTGACAGAGACTGGGGTGATTTTTTGTCTGACAGAGAGTGGGGTGTCTTTGTGTCTGACAGAGACCGGGGTGTCTTTGTGTCTTTGTGTCTGACAGAGACTGGGGTGATTTTTTGTCTGACAGAGAGTGGGGTGTCTTTGTGTCTGACAGAGACTGGGGTGATTTTTTGTCTGACAGTGACCGGGGTGTCTTTGTGTCTGACAGTGACCAGACTGTCTTTGTGTCTGACAGCCACCGGGGTGTCTTTGTGTCTGACAGTGACCAGACTGTCTTTGTGTCTGACAGCCACCGGGATGTCTTTGTGTCTGACAGTGACCAGACTGTCTTTGTGTCTGACAGTGACCGGACTGTCTTTGTGTCTGACAGTGACCGGGGTGTCTTTGTGTCTGACAGAGACCGGGGTGTCTTTGTGTCTGACAGAGACCGGGGTGTCTTTGTGTCTGACAGAGACCAGACTGTCTTTGTGTCTGACAGAGACCGGGGTGTCTTTGTGTCTGACAGTGACCAGACTGTCTTTGTGTCTGACAGCCACCGGGGTGTCTTTGTGTCTGACAGAGACTGGGGTGATTTTTTGTCTGACAGAGAGTGGGGTGTCTTTGTGTCTGACAGAGACTGGGGTGATTTTTTGTCTGACAGAGAGTGGGGTGTCTTTGTGCCTGACAGCGACTAGGGCAAATTTTTGTCTGACAGCAATTGGGGTGTCTTTGTGTCTGACAGAGACTGGGGCGATTTTTTGTCTGACAGAGACTAGGGCATCTGTGTTTGATAGTGACTGGGGTGACATTTTGTCTGACAACAACCGTGGTGTCCTTTTTGTCTGACAGAGAGTGGGGTGACTTTTCATCTGCCTGCAAGTGGGGTGAATTTTTGTCTGACAGCGACTGGGGTGTCTCTTTGTCTGCTAGCGATTGGGATGCCTTTTTGTCTGACAGCGAGTGGGGAGATTTTTTGTCCGACAGAGAGTGGGGTGACGTTTTGTCCGACAGACACTAGGGTGTCTGTGTCTGATAGTGACTGGGGTGACATTTTGTCCGACAGAGAGTCGGGTGACTTCTTGTCTGACAGAGACTGGGGTGAATTTTTGTCTGACAGAGACTAGGGCATCTGTGTTTAATAGTGACTGGGGTGACGTTTTGTCTGACAGAGAGTGGGGTGACGTTTTGTCCGACAGAGAGCCTGGGGTGATGTTTTGTCCGACAGAGACTGGGGCGGCTTTTCAGACCAATAACTAGGGCCACGCTGAGCTGTACACCAAACAGCACCTAACAGGGGTGAGCACCCCTCCCTTAATCCTCCTTCCCGCTCCCTCAGCTGCCCGCTCTCACCTGGCCTTAAAAGCTGTTGGGTGGAAGGGAGTATTTTTCAGTTCCTCTGACCCGTAGCCAGTAGCTTATACTGAACCCTTCCCTCCCAAACCGCCTCCTCTTCCTCCCCCCACCTCACTGCCCAGGGAGCGTGCAGCAAGTCCAAAACAACACAGTTCCACGGATGTGTCTGGAGACTGCCGGTTTCTTCCTCCGCTGGGGACAATAGTCCTACCCCTGAACTTTCACTCGAAGCCTGCTTTCATGAACACCCATTGAACTATAGCCCGACACGGTCCGTAATCCGAATTCGCTGTTGGAAGTGTTTTTACCTTTGTAATCTTTTAATACAACAAATACTTTGAAGAGACTTTGGTGCAATGTATAGAGTTAAGGTGGTGATGGAGATTTAAGTGCAATATGTGCGGACATATAGAATGCATTCTGTTAATAGCCAATGCACTACTGTATATGCTCTTGATGTATGAGGAAAAAAAAAGCTGCTTTTTTACGATTTGGTAATTAAACAATAGTGTTGTTTCTACAGTAACGGAATATCATACACCTAATGGACCTTGTGAAAAAAAACAATAGTCTATGGTTACATTGAGAAAAACTGTGTATTATACTGGTGTGACACTGCCTTTACTTTTTCTGTCTGTGTAACTCGCAAGGAGAGAACCTGGCAGTCCTCCGTACCTCAAGAGCAAAATTTTTTTTGTATGACTATGAGAAAATTACGAAAGTGACTTTTTTTTTGGAACTATTTGGCAGACGTCTGTGCCAGAACCATGTGGAGAAGATGCTGCTGAGACTTATGGTAGTTTGACAAGCAATCTTTGTACTGTTAACCAAAGGATAATTTAAATCGGTAACTTCAAGGATCTAAGGAAATGCAGTTCATGTATTGGTCCAAATTCCAGTTTGATTGAAGAATAAATCAAGGTTGTACTGTTTGAGCAATAAGCCAGGGCGTGTGTTTTATCTGACAGGGTGCAGTGGAGTTTGTACTTCTGACTGGGCTTTCGGTTTGACCCACGCTGCCGCTCCTGAATTTCAAGTTTATTGTCCTGCTGCCTGTACATCTCTGTGCAAGCAGGTGGAATGACGTTCCTCCAGGCCTTGGTGCACCCACAAACGTATACCACACACAGCACAGCTCATAACCAGAGATATTTACCGTGTCTGGATATCCAACACCAAGGCACCACTCTTTGTGTCAGCCACAAAGAACACAGAACACGTTTAACAGATCTTCTCATCTTCAAATATGCTCCTGGTCTGTCATCGATATCCCTCTGTCTACTGCCTTCACGTTCAAATATTCCTCATTTCCATCTTCAAATATCCTCCTCCTATCATCCATATTGCTTTGTCTGTTGTCTTCACATTCAAATATCCCTCCGTTTCCAACTTCAAATATTCCCCTCGTCTATTATCCATATCCCTCTGTCTATTCCCTTCACATTCAAATATTCCTCCGTTTTCACATTCAAATATCCCTCTATTTCCATCTTCAAATATCCTCCTCCTATCATCCATATTGCTTTGTCTGTTGTCTTCACATTCAAATATCCCTCCATTTCCAACTTTAAATATTCCCCTCGTCTATTATCCATATCCCTCTGTCTATTCCCTTCACATTCAAATATTCCTCCGTTTTCACATTCAAATATCCCTCTATTTCCATCTTCAAATATCCTCCTCCTATCATCCATATTGCTTTGTCTGTTGTCTTCACATTCAAATATCCCTCCATTTCCAACTTTAAATATTCCCCTCGTCTATTATCCATATCCCTCTGTCTATTCCCTTCACATTCAAATATTCCTCCGTTTTCACATTCAAATATCCCTCTATTTCCATCTTCAAATATCCTCCTCCTATCATCCATATTGCTTTGTCTGTTGTCTTCACATTCAAATATCCCTCCGTTTCCAACTTCAAATATTCCCCTCGTCTATTATCCATATCCCTCTGTCTATTCCCTTCACATTCAAATATTCCTCCGTTTTCACATTCAAATATCCCTCTATTTCCATCTTCAAATATCCTCCTCCTATCATCCATATTGCTTTGTCTGTTGTCTTCACATTCAAATATCCCTCCGTTTTCAACTTCAAATATTCCCCTCGTCTATTATCCATATCCCTCTGTCTATTCCCTTCACATTCAAATATTCCTCCGTTTTCACATTCAAATATCCCTCTATTTCCATCTTCAAATATCCTCCTCCTATCATCCATATTGCTTTGTCTGTTGTCTTCACATTCAAATATCCCTCCATTTCCAACTTTAAATATTCCCCTCGTCTATTATCCATATCCCTCTGTCTATTCCCTTCACATTCAAATATTCCTCCGTTTTCACATTCAAATATCCCTCTATTTCCATCTTCAAATATCCTCCTCCTATCATCCATATTGCTTTGTCTGTTGTCTTCACATTCAAATATCCCTCCGTTTCCAACTTCAAATATTCCCCTCGTCTATTATCCATATCCCTCTGTCTATTCCCTTCACATTCAAATATTCCTCCGTTTTCACATTCAAATATCCCTCTATTTCCATCTTCAAATATCCTCCTCCTATCATCCATATTGCTTTGTCTGTTGTCTTCACATTCAAATATCCCTCCGTTTTCAACTTCAAATATTCCCCTCGTCTATTATCCATATCCCTCTGTCTATTCCCTTCACATTCAAATATTCCTCCGTTTTCACATTCAAATATCCCTCTATTTCCATCTTCAAATATCCTCCTCCTATCATCCATATTGCTTTGTCTGTTGTCTTCACATTCAAATATCCCTCCGTTTCCATCTTCAAATATTCCCCTCGTCTATTATCCATATCCCTCTGTCTATTCCCTTCACATTCAAATATTCCTCCGTTTTCACATTCAAATATCCCTCTATTTCCATCTTCAAATATCCTCCCCTCATCTATCGTCCATTTGATAGGTTTCAATGAAATCCTCCCCTTTATTCTTCTGAATTCCATTGAGTACAGGCCCAGAGCCATCAAATGCTCGGCTGTGTGCTTTACCCATTGATTTGACCTCAGAAAGTGCAGCCCCTCACAGATGCCTGCATTAAACTCCATCTGCCACTTCTCTGCCCATATCTGTGACTACTCCTTATCCACTGTACTCTGTGATCGTCCCTTACATTGTTCATAACTCCCATCAATCTTCTTGTCATCAGGAGACTTGCTAACCCACCCAAATCTACAGTTTCGTATCTATCTCTATCTCTACCACAAACACCCGAGGTCCTTTCAGGAGACCTCTGGCCATGGACCTCCAGCCAGAGTTACAGTTCCCCGACTTCTAAGAACGAGCCAGTTCCAAATCAAACTTAAGATACCACCCTGGATTACAAGCATTTCTACCTTCTGAATGAACGTACCATGAGGAATCTTGCCAAGTGCCTTAGTAAAGCCCATGGGCAGGGACGTTTGTCACCTCAGTAAAAACCTCAGTCAAGTTTGTCAAACATTACCTGCCCTGCGCTGACAGTCCCTAAACAGGCCATACCTTCCAAATGCACAAAATGCATCTGGGGTTGAGAGGGTGAACAGCTTTAGGTTCCTCAGCATAAATGTCACTAAGGATCTCACGTGGTCTGTGCACACCAGCTGTGTGGTGAAAAAAGGCACAACAGTGCCTCTTTCACCTCAGACGGTTGAGGAAGTTTGGTATGGGCCCCCAGATCCTCAGGACTTTCTATAGGGGCACAATTGAGAGCATCCTGACTGGCTGCATCACTGCCTGGTACGGGAACTGTACCTCCCTCAATCGCAGGACTCTGCAGAGAGTGGTGCGGACAGCCCAGCGCATCTGCAGATCTGAATTTCCCTCTATTCAGGACATTTACAGAGACAGGTGTGTAAAAAGGATCATTGGGGACCCGAGTCACCCCAACCACAAACTGTTCCAGCTGCTCCCATCTGGGAAACGGTACCGCAGCATAAAAGCCAGGACCAACAGGCTCCGGGACAGCTTCTTCCACCAGGCCATCAGACTGATTAATTCATGCTGACACAACTGTATTTCTATGTTATATTGACTGTCCTGTTGTACATACTATTTATTATAAATTACCATAAATGGCACATTGCACATTCCAACGTAAAGATTTTTACTCCTCGTGTATGTGAAGGATGTAAGAAATAAAGTCAATTCAATTCAATTCAGTTCAAATCCTATCGCTCAGGTTCCTCTCTAACGTGAGGCTCACTGGCCGATAATCACCTGGATTTATCCTTATTTCCCTCCTTGAACAAGGTCACAACATTTGCTACTCTCCAGTACCCCAGGATCTCGCCTTTTTTGCTAGTGAGGACACAAAGTTCTTCGTCAAAGCCCCGGCAATCCCCTCGCTTGCTTCCTTCAATATTCCGGGAGACATCCCGCCAAAGGTTCATCTTACCGTCAAAGTACGTACGCGGAATTCAACTCTGGAGATCCGTCTTCTCCAGACAGCCAATGAAATACAGAAAAACCCTGGAAGTCGTTGAAAGAAAGATATCCCCCTCCCATCCACGCAAAAAAGAAACGTAATTCGCAAACCCCAAACAATACCCCCCCCCCACCAACCCCTCCCTTGCACAATAACAGATCTCCCTCCCGGACACAGCAGCTAAAATATCAGACCCCCAAGCCCCTCCCACAACATAAGAAGCTGCAATAACATCTAAAACCCCCAGCCCCTCCCTCGCACGCAAAAATCTAACAGATCGATCACAAGGGAAGACACCAACAAGGACATCAGGGCCCCAATTACTCTATTCTTGGTTGCTGCAACTGTAACGAAACCCAATTTCCCTCGGGATCGATAAAGTATGACTATGACTGTGAAATGCCCAAACCCTCCCTCACCCTTAAAAAAAGTAGCACATGGTCCACTTTGCCGATTGGCAGCAAGGAAGAAGCGGGAAAAAACACCAAAGGAGACCAATATAAAGTACAGTCCATACCAATGTTTTGGGATTTTGTAAACATCCCCCGTCAGCACTGACTATAGCGCGGCAACCTGTGCTTACTTCTTCCGTCCTTCGACCCCGACGCGGCCTCTCGGACTCTGGCCCCAATTCACAACCCGGGGATTAATCGGCCTTTTTCCAGAAGACCGGACACTGCACCCTCCTTAGTCCCAGCTCACGAGCATCCGCCGATTTTGCTTTCACTTGTCTCCAACTCCTCCTCCTCAGTAAATACTGACGGAAAATACTCACTTAGCACCTTGGATTTGGGGAATCCAAGCACAAATTCCCTCCTTTGCCCTTGAGAAGGCCCACCCTGTCCCTAATTCTCCATGTGAGTATAAGACCGAATGTAAGTCAATGAAAAGTCCAAGACTGGAAGAAGCTGCAGAAGATCGTGAACACGGCCCAGCACATCACACAAACCAATCTCCCGTCCGTGGACTCACTTTACACCGCACGCTGTCGGAGCAGTGCTGCCAGGATAATCAAGGACACCACCCACCCAGCCAACACACTTTTCATCCCTCTTCCCTCCGGGAGAAGGCTCAGGAGCTTGAAGACTCGTACGGCCAGATTTGGGAACAGCTTCTTTCCAACTGTGATAGGACTGCTGAACGGATCCTGACCCGGATCTGGGCCGTACCCTCCAAATATCCGGACCTGCCTCTCGGTTTTTTTGCACTACCTTACTTCCCATTTTCTATTTATGATTTATAATTTAAATTTCTAATATTTACTAATTTTAACTATTTTTAATATTTAATATTTGTAACCCAGGGAGCGGGAAGCGCAGAATCAAATATCGCTGTGATGATTGTACGTTCTAGTACCAATTATCTGGCGACAATGAAGCGTAAAGTATACCGTCAAATTCGCCCTGGTCCTGCTCATCAGGGACTTTGCCTGGCTTCTCTTACTCTTCTTAAATCCCCTGCCTCAGCACATTCCTGCTATCTTTATATTCCACAAGGGCCCAGGCTCATTTTACCCTCCTAAACCTTGCATATGCCTCTTCGTTCTTCTTGACTAAATTCAGAGCATCTCTGCCCATCCGCGGCTCTGGAACGCAGCAACCCTGGACTTTGGTCTTTAAACTACTCCCACATGTCTGAGTGGACGCTTCCTCCTTAGTTCCTGAACTACTGCGTGGTAAATTTTCCCTCCCCATTCTTCTCACGAGATCCGATTTCACTCCTTCCTCGTAACTATGTTAAAACACAATGAGTTGTGGTTATGATTCCCAAAATCTCTGACTCTCTTGACGGTGGTGTCTGAAAAGAGGATGCTGTCCAAGTTGCATGCCATCTTGGACAATGTCTGCCATCCACTACATAATGTACTGGTTGGGCACAGGAGTACATTCAGCCAGAGACTCATTCCACCGAGATGTAACACAGAGCGTCATAGGAAGTCATTCCTGCCTGTGGCCATCAAACTTTACAACTCCTCCCTTGGAGGGTCAGACACCCTGAGCCAATAGGCTGGTCCTGGACTTATTTCCTGGTGTAATTTACATATTACTATTTAACTATTTATGGTTTTATTACTATTTATTATTTATGGTGCAACTGTAATGAAAACCAATTTCCCCCGGGATCAATAGAGTATGACTATGACTATGACTAAATGTTCGCCCCACCATCAGCTCTAACACCTGGCCTGGCTCATTTCCCAGAACGAGGTCCGCTGTCTTCTCTAGCTGGTATCTCCACACAACGTTTCAAGAACTCGCGGGTGCACCAAAGAAGTCCCACCCATCAAAGTTCTGGTGTTAAACGGGAGTTCCAATCAATGCCATGGAAGTTAAAATCCACCCACACTGTGACAACTCTGAGGATTTTTCACTTCCCCATAATCTGTTTATGTATTTGCCTCCCCAGCACTTGGCGGAATTTCGCTCGTCCATTACGTTCCAAGCCGTATGGCGTTGAACGTGAGCATTACTGTTCTCGCCAAGTTTTTCCACAGAAGTGGTTTGCCATTGCCTTCTTCTGGGCAGTGTCTTTACAAAATGGGTGACCCCTGTTACGTACCCCGTAACTGGGTTGTCAAACCAGCAGAAATGGATCACTCAGTTGGAGTCTGGAGTACTAGGACTAAGAAAGTTTTATTAAAGAAACAAGCAACACATTAATCGAAAGGATAATAAATGCAACAGTTCAGCGATGATAAACGCACATGTGCACAGAATTAAGATAACCGCATCAATCAAGCTCTATCGTTGTCTAGGGGTAAATGACCAATTTCAAAATGACTCAAAGTTCAGTCCAGTTTGTAGTTCAGTTCGCAGTAATCGTTGTCATGGCGATGGACAAGGTGGGGAAGAGAGACATAGAATAGGAACAACTCATCATTCAGCACAGCTTCACTCACAGACCAGCGAGATGGCTCACAAACAGCTTTTGGGCGGGTCCTTGGTGATGTCACCTGAGGTCACCGACTGTGACCCCTCCTCCAGATGCGGTTGATCCTCTGCAGTGAACCCGGCACCCAGGCAAGGGCGGACACACACCGGGTTCCCGCTGATCGTACCTTTCCACCCTTGTCGTTGTCTGGTACTTCTCACCCACTCGTGAGAAGCGCACCGCTTCCAGGGTCTCGTTACCTCGGGTGGCGTGTGTGTCTGTCTTAGCGAACCTGTCCCTTTTTATCCTCCTGCTGGGGTATCGCCTGTCCATCACTTCAAACAGTTCAGGGTTCAAAGGGGGGAGCCGCTCCAGACAGCTCTCCCTCCCACATCCCTTCATTACACATCTCCAGACGCTGCTCCATTGTTCCTTATCTCTCCTTCCCCTGAGGACAGGTGGCAGACCAACTGCTGATGCCACTGATGCTAGCCCAGGCCAGCAAACATCTTAATTTTTATGTGTATTCTCGTAACACCCCCCAGTCATAGTCAATACTCTTCCCAGGTTGTCTGCCTGGAGTCAGTGACCCGTGACCTGCAGCGGCTGCCCCCATGGCTTCAAGTGACCCCACGATCGTGGGCTGGGTGGTGGGGTGGGGGAGCAGGGAGACACTAATCAGGTGCTACACCTTGCCCAAGGGTGGCCTGCACCCAGCAGAGGGAAAGAGCGCCCCACACCTCCTTTGGTAGAGACGTATCTCCACCCCAACACCCAATGATCGGTATTGAGGAGGGGGTCCTACAGAATAACCCCATCAGCATAATGATTTCTCTAATCTCCATCTAATCTAAGTTCACCCACAAACCGTGTGGCTGTGTGTTATGAAAGATTCAGTATTGTCCTGGCATATGTTTGTTCCTGTAAGACAGGGGGGCAAGGCTAGACACAGAACGTGAAACTTTACAGGACAGGACAGGCCATTCAGCCCACAATGATTTGATGGAGACAGATATGAGAGTACGGAGGAACATCTGGAAAACTTCTGAAATGCCCGCTTGGCTGCCGCTGCTACTGTGTGGTAACTGGAATCTCCGGAGCTGAAGGCCCCAAAATCCTCGGCTTTGCGTGTTTCAGCGGCCGGGGAGAGGTCGAAGGCGCTCAGCAGAGGATGGCGCTCGGGAGGCTGTATCGGAGAGGCTGGTCGGAAGCTCGAAGTTTTCGGACAGACGGACTCAGTGTCGGTTGGGGTCGGCTGCTTCCAAGGCATCGGCAAGTTGACGGTGCCTGGAGGTTTATGGCAGGGAGTTTCTCCCTTTTGCCGCCTGCTATCGGGGACTCGGGAGTCGATCGACTCGGGGACTTTGAGACTTTATTTACCGTGCCCATGGTTTGTTCTTCATCAAATTATGGCACTGCTTTGCACTGCTGTAACTATATGTTATAATTATGTGGTTCTGCCAGTGTTAGTCTTTGGTCTGTCCTGTTTTCTGTGATATCACTCCGGAGAAACATTGTATCATTTCTTAATGCATGCATTTCTAAATGACAGTAAAAGAGGACTGAGTGTTCTCATAATCTAAAAAAAAATGTAGCGCCAGCCTTCAACCAACTCCAACATCAATCCAACTCTTCCGTTCCCCCATACCCCTCCGTTTGTCTTCCACCCGTGTGCCTCAGGGTCTCTGCCTGCCTCTACCTGCACCCTCGACAATGCATCCAACACTCTTAACTCTAAAGCACCATCTCTGACATCCCCCACCCCTCCCAGGCTATGCTTTCCTCCCGTCACCCTCAGATTACGCCCTCCTCACCTTAGCCGCTCCCGCTCCGGGTAAAAGACTCCACTCCACGACTCCCTTGTCCATTCGTCCCCCCGATCCCTCCCCACCGATCTCCTTCCTGGCACTTATCCGTGTAAGCGGAACAAGTGCTACACATGCCCTTACACTTCCTCCCTCACCACCATTCAGGGCCCCAGACAGTCCTTCCAGGTGAGGCAACACTTCACCTGTGAGTCGACTGGGGTGATATACTGCGTCCGGTGCTCCCGATGCGGCCTTCTATATATTGGCGAGACCCAACGCAGACTGGGAGATCATTTTGCTGAACATCTACGCTCTGTCTGCCAGAGAAAGCAGGATCTCCCAGTGGCCGCACATTTTAATTCCACATCCCATTCCCATTCTGACATGTCTATCCACGGCCTCCTCTACTGTAAAGATGAAGCCACACTCAGGTTGGAGGAACAACACCTTATATTCCGTCTGGGTAGCCTCCAACCTGATGGCATGAACATTGACTTCTCAAACTTCCGCTAATGCCCCACCTCCCCCTCGTACCCCATCGGTTATTAATTTATATACACACATTCTTTCTTTCTCTCTCTCCTTTTTCTCTCTCTGTCCCTCTGAATATACCCCTTGCCCATCCTCTGGGTCATCCCCCCCTTGTCTTTCTTCCCGGACCTCCTGTCCCATGATCCTCTCGTATCCCCTTTTGCCTATCACCTGTCCAGCTCTCGGCTCCATCCCTCCCCCTCCTGTCTTCTCCTATCATTTTGCATCTCCCCCTCCCCCTCCAGCTTTCAAATCCCTTACTCACTCTTCCTTCAGTTAGTCCTGACGAAGGGTCTCGGCCCGAAACGTCGACTGTACCTCTTCCTAGAGATGCTGCCTGGCCTGCTGCGTTCACCAGCAACGTTGACGTCTGTTGCTCCCCTCTATCAATGCCTCTTACTGTCTCGCACAACCTCGGGAGAGAGGGGTGTCCATTTAGGAAAAGGACGGGGAGTGACTCCTGCAGCCAGAGGGTGGTGAGTCTGTGGAATTCATTGCCGCAGCTGGCTGTGGAGGCCCCGCCGTTGGGTATATTAAAAGCAGAGGCTGATAGATTCTTGATGAGCCAGGGTGTGGAAGGTACTGCGAGACGGCAAAAGAATGGGGTTGAGAGGGATAATAAGTCAGCCACGATGGAATGGTGGGGCAGACTCGATGGGCCAAATGGCCTAATTCTACTCCTGTGCTGTTAATGGTCTATCGAGTCAGCTCAGATTATCCTTCTCTCCAACGAGAAAAGCCTTAGCTTACTCAGACTATCTACACGAGACATACTTTCTAATCTGGGCATTATCCCAGTAAATCTCCTTGGCACAATCTCTAAAGCTCCCACATGCTTCCTACGATGAGACAACCAGAATCGAACACCGCAGTCCAAGTGCAGTCCAACCAGAGTTTTACAGAGTGCAACATTACTTTGTGGCTCTTTGACTGTATCCACTGACTAATGAAGGCCAACACACCATATGCCTTCTTAACCACCCTATCAAATTGCATAGTAACGTTGAAGGATCTATGGATAGGGACCCCAAGATCCCGCTGTTCCTCCACACTGCCAAGAATTCTGCCCCCAAGTTTAACCTTCACACTTTTCTGGATGGAACACCATCTGCCACATCTCAGCTCAGCCCTGCATGCTATCAATGCCCCATTGTAACCACTGACAACCATTTTATAATATCCACAACTTGGCCAAAAGTCATATCATACTTTACCAACTTCCTACACTCTCCACAACTCCACCGACCTTCATGTCACCATTTACCAACCTTCTACACCGTCCACAACTCCACCAACCTTCATGTCATCATTTACCAACCTTCTACACCGTCCACAACTCCACCAACCTTCATGTCATCATTTACCAACCTTCTACACCGTCCACAACTCCACCAACCTTCATCTCATCATTTACCAACCTTCTACAATGTCCACAACTCCACCAACCTTCATGTCATCATTTACCAACCTTCTACACCGTCCACAACTCCACCAACCTTCATGTCATCATTTACCAACCTTCTACACTGTCCACAACTCCACCAACCTTCATGTCATCATTTACCAACCTTCTACACCGTCCACAACTCCACCAACCTTCATCTCATCATTTACCAACCTTCTACACCGTCCACAACTCCACCAACCTTCATGTCATCATTTACCAACCTTCTACACTGTCCACAACTCCACCGACCTTCATGTCATCATTTACCAACCTTCTACAGTGTCCACAACTCCACTGACCTTCATGTCATCATTTACCAACCTTCTACAGTGTCCACAACTCCACCGACCTTCATGTCATCATTTACCAACCTTCTACACCGTCCACAACTCCACCAACCTTCATGTCATCATTTACCAACCTTCTACACCGTCCACAACTCCACTGACCTTCATGTCATCATTTACCAACCTTCTACACCGTCCACAACTCCACCAACCTTCATGTCATCATTTACCAACCTTCTACACCGTCCACAACTCCACCAACCTTCATGTCATCATTTACCAACCTTCTACACCGTCCACAACTCCACCAACCTTCATGTCATCATTTACCAACCTTCTACACTGTCCACAACTCCACCGACCTTCATGTCATCATTTACCAACCTTCTACACTGTCCACAACTCCACTGACCTTCATGTCATCATTTACCAACCTTCTACACTGTCCACAACTCCACCGACCTTCATGTCATCATTTACCAACCTTCTACACCGTCCACAACTCCACCAACCTTCATGTCATCATTTACCAACCTTCTACACCGTCCACAACTCCACCGACCTTCATGTCATCATTTACCAACCTTCTACACCGTCCACAACTCCACCGACCTTCATGTCATCATTTACCAACCTTCTACAGTGTCCACAACTCCACCGACCTTCATCTCATCATTTACCAACCTTCTACACCGTCCACAACTCCACCGACCTTCATGTCATCATTTACCAACCTTCTACAGTGTCCACAACTCCACCGACCTTCATGTCATCATTTACCAACCTTCTACACCGTCCACAACTCCACCGACCTTCATGTCATCATTTACCAACCTTCTACACCGTCCACAACTCCACCGACCTTCATGTCATCATTTACCAACCTTCTACACTCTGCACAACTCCACCAACCTTCATGTCATCATTTACCAACCTTCTACATTGTGCACAACTCCACCGACCTTCATGTCATCATTTACCAACCTTCTACACCATCCACAACTCCACCAACCTTCATGTCATCATTTACCAACCTTCTACACCGTCCACAACTCCACCAACCTTCATGTCATCATTTACCAACCTTCTACACTGTCCACAACTCCACCGACCTTCATGTCATCATTTACCAACCTTCTACACCATCCACAACTCCACCAACCTTCATGTCATCATTTACCAACCTTCTATACCATCCACAACTCCACCGACCTTCATGTTATCATTTACCAACCTTCTACACCGTCCACAACTCCACCAACCTTCATGTCATCATTTACCAACCTTCTACAGTGTCCACAACTCCACCAACCTTCATGTCATCATTTACCAACCTTCTACACTCTGCACAACTCCACCGACCTTCATGTCATCATTTACCAACCTTCTACACCGTCCACAACTCCACTGACCTTCATGTCATCATTTACCAACCTTCTACACTCTCCACAACTCCACCGACCTTCATGTCATCATTTACCAACTTTCTACACTGTCCACAACTCCACTGACCTTCATCTCATCATTTACCAACCTTCTACACCGTCCACAACTCCACCGACCTTCATGTCATCATTTACCAACCTTCTACACTGTCCACAACTCCACTGACCTTCATGTCATCATTTACCAACCTTCTACAGTCTGCACAACTCCACCGACCTTCATGTCATCATTTACCAACCTTCTACACCGTCCACAACTCCAGCGACCTTCATCTCATCATTTACCAACCTTCTACACCGTCCACAACTCCACCAACCTTCATGTCATCATTTACCAACCTTCTACACCATCCACAACTCCACCGACCTTCATGTCATCATTTACCAACCTTCTACACTCTCCACAACTCCACCGACCTTCATGTCATCATTTACCAACCTTCTACACTGTCCACAACTCCACCGACCTTCATGTCATCATTTACCAACCTTCTACACTGTCCACAACTCCACCGACCTTCATCTCATCATTAACCAACCTTCTACACCGTCCACAACTCCACTGACCTTCATCTCATCATTTACCAACCTTCTACACTCTCCACAACTCCACCGACCTTCATGTCATCATTTACCAACCTTCTACACCGTCCACAACTCCACCGACCTTCATGTCATCATTTACCAACCTTCTACACTCTCCACAACTCCACCGACCTTCATGTCATCATTTACCAACCTTCTACACCATCCACAACTCCACCGACCTTCATGTCATCATTTACCAACCTTCTACACTGTCCACAACTCCACCGACCTTCATGTCATCATTTACCAACCTTCTACACTCTGCACAACTCCACTGACCTTCATGTCATCATTTACCAACCTTCTACACCGTCCACAACTCCACCGACCTTCATGTCATCATTTACCAACCTTCTACACTGTCCACAACTCCACCGACCTTCATGTCATCATTTACCAACCTTCTACACCATCCACAACTCCACCGACCTTCATGTCATCATTTACCAACCTTCTACACCATCCACAACTCCACCGACCTTCATGTCATCATTTACCAACCTTCTACACCGTCCACAACTCCACCGACCTTCATGTCATCATTTACCAACCTTCTACAGTGTCCACAACTCCACCAACCTTCATGTCATCATTTACCAACCTTCTACACCGTCCACAACTCCACCGACCTTCATGTCATCATTTACCAACCTTCTACACCGTCCACAACTCCACCAACCTTCATGTCATCATTTACCAACCTTCTACACTCTCCACAACTCCACCGACCTTCATGTCATCATTTACCAACCTTCTACACTGTCCACAACTCCACTGACCTTCATGTCATCATTTACCAACCTTCTACACCGTCCACAACTCCACCGACCTTCATGTCATCATTTACCAACCTTCTACACTGTCCACAACTCCACTGACCTTCATGTCATCATTTACC
>NC_086129.1:4676413-4714201 GCF_963921235.1 Mobula hypostoma | reverse complement strand
TCCTCAGCAACCTCATCCTTACCCACTGACAGTCCATATATGAGACAATCTCCCTCACCCCAAACCTCCATTCCTCAGCTACCTCATCCTTTCCCACTGACAGTCCATATATGAGACAATCTCCCTCACCCCAAACCTCCGTTCCTCAGCAACCTCATCCTTACCCACTGACAGTCCATATATGAGACAATCTCCCTCACCCCAAACCTCCGTTCCTCAGCAACCTCATCCTTACCCACTGACAGTCCATATATGAGACAATCTCCCTCACCCCAAACCTCCGTTCCTCAGCAACCTCATCCTTACCCACTGTCAGTCCATATATGAGACAATCTCCCTCACCCCAAACCTCCGTTCCTCAGCAACCTCATCCTTACCCACTGACAGTCCATATATGAGACAATCTCCCTCACCCCAAACCTCCGTTCCTCAGCAACCTCATCCTTACCCACTGACAGTCCATATATGAGACAATCTCCCTCACCCCAAACCTCCGTTCCTCAGCAACCTCATCCTTACCCACTGACAGTCCATATATGAGACAATCTCCCTCACCCCAAACCTCCGTTCCTCAGCAACCTCATCCTTACCCACTGACAGTCCATATATGAGACAATCTCCCTCACCCCAAACCTCCGTTCCTCAGCAATCTCATCCTTACCCACTGACAGTCCATATATGAGACAATCTCCCTCACCCCAAACCTCCGTTCCTCAGCAACCTCATCCTTACCCACTGACAGTCCATATATGAGACAATCTCCCTCACTCTCAATCCTCCGTTCCTCAGCTACCTCATCCTTGCCCACTGTCAGTCCATATATGAGACAATCTCCCTCACCCCAAACCTCCATTCCTCAGCAACCTCAGCTTCGCCCACTGACAGTCCATATATGAGACAACCTCTCTCACCCTCAATCCTCCGTTCCTCAGCAACCTCATCCTTACCCACTGACAGTCCATATATGAGACAATCTCCCTCACCCCAAACCTCCGTTCCTCAGCAACCTCATCCTTACCCACTGACAGTCCATATATGAGACAATCTCCCTCACCCCAAACCTCCGTTCCTCAGCAACCTCATCCTTCCCCACTGACAGTCCATATATGAGACAATCTCCCTCACCCCAAACCTCCATTCCTCAGCAATCTCATCCTTACCCACTGACAGTCCATATATGAGACAATCTCCCTCACACCAAACCTCCGTTCCTCAGCAACCTCATCCTTCCCCACTGACAGTCCATATATGAGACAATCTCCCTCACCCCAAACCTCCATTCCTCAGCAACCTCACCCTTACGCACTGACAGTCCATATATGAGACAATCTCCCTCACCCCAAACCTCCGTTCCTCAGCAACCTCATCCTAGCCCACTGTCAGTCCATATATGAGACAATCTCCCTCACCCCAAACCTCCGTTCCTCAGCAACCTCATCCTTACCCACTGTCAGTCCATATATGAGACAATCTCCCTCACCCCAAACCTCCGTTCCTCAGCAATCTCATCCTTACCCACTGTCAGTCCATATACGAGACAATCTCCCTCACCCCAAACCTCCGTTCCTCAGCAACCTCATCCTTACCCACTGACAGTCCATATATGAGACAATCTCCCTCACCCCAAACCTCCGTTCCTCAGCAACCTCAGCCTTGCCCACTGACAGTCCATATATGAGATAATCTCCTTCACCCCAAACCTCCGTTCCTCAGCAATCTCATCCTTACCCACTGTCAGTCCATATACGAGACAATCTCCCTCACACCAAACCTCAGTTCCTCAGCAATCTCATCCTAGCCCACTGTCAGTCCATATATGAGACAACCTCTCTCACCCCAAACCTCCATTCCTCAGCAACCTCATCCTAGCCCACTGTCAGTCCATATATGAGACAACCTCTCTCACCCTCAATCCTCTGTTCCTCAGCAACCTCATCCTAGCCCACTGACAGTCCATATATGAGACAACCTCTCTCACCCTCAATCCTCTGTTTCTCAGCAACCTCACCCTTGCCCACTGACAGTCCATATATGAGACAATCTCCCTCACCCCAAACCTCCGTTCCTCAGCAACCTCAGCCTTGCCCACTGACAGTCCATATATGAGATAATCTCCTTCACCCCAAACCTCCGTTCCTCAGCAATCTCATCCTTACCCACTGTCAGTCCATATACGAGACAATCTCCCTCACCCCAAACCTCCGTTCCTCAGCAATCTCATCCTAGCCCACTGTCAGTCCATATATGAGACAACCTCTCTCACCCCAAACCTCCATTCCTCAGCAACCTCATCCTAGCCCACTGTCAGTCCATATATGAGACAACCTCTCTCACCCTCAATCCTCTGTTCCTCAGCAACCTCATCCTAGCCCACTGACAGTCCATATATGAGACAACCTCCCTCACCCTCAATCCTCTGTTCCTCAGCAACCTCATCCTAGCCCACTGACAGTCCATATATGAGACAATCTCCCTCACCCCAAACCTCCATTCCTCAGCAACCTCATCCTTACCCACTGACAGTCCATATATGAGACAATCTCACTCACCCCAAACCTCCGTTCCTCAGCAACCTCATCGTAGCCCACTGACAGTCCATATATGAGACAATCTCCCTCACCCCAAACCTCCGTTCCTCAGCAACCTCAGCCTTGCCCACTGACTGTCCATTTATGAGATAATCTCCTTCACCCCAAACCTCCGTTCCTCAGCAATCTCATCCTTACCCACTGTCAGTCCATATACGAGACAATTCTCCCTCACCCCAAACCTCCGTTCCTCAGCAATCTCATCCTAGTCCACTGTCAGTCCATATATGAAACAACCTCTCTCACCCCAAACCTCCATTCCTCAGCAACCTCATCCTAGCCCACTGTCAGTCCATATATGAGACAACCTCTCTCACCCTCAATCCTCTGTTCCTCAGCAACCTCATCCTAGCCCACTGACAGTCCATATATGTGACAACCTCTCTCACCCTCAATCCTCTGTTCCTCAGCAACCTCACCCTTGCCCACTGACAGTCCATATATGAGACAATCTCCCTCACCCCAAACCTCTGTTCCTCAGCAACCTCATCCTTACCCACTGACAGTTCATATATGAGACAATCTTCCTCACCCCAAACCTCTGTTCCTCAGCAACCTCATCCTAGCCCACTGACAGTCCATATATGAGACAATCTCCCTCACCCCAAACCTCCGTTCCTCAGCAACCTCATCCTTACCCACTGACAGTCCATATATGAGACAATCTCCCTCACCCCAAACCTCCATTCCTCAGCAACCTCATCCTTACCCACTGACAGTCCATATATGAGACAATCTCCCTCACCCCAAACCTCCGTTCCTCAGCAACCTCACCCTTGCCCACTGACAGTCCATATATGAGACAATCTCCCTCACCCCAAACCTCCGTTCCTCAGCAACCTCATCCTTACCCACTGACAGTCCATATATGAGACAATCTCCCTCACCCCAAACCTCCGTTCCTCAGCTACCTCACCCTTGCCCACTGTCAGTCCCTATATGAGACAATCTCCCTCACCCCAAACCTCCGTTCCTCAGCAACCTCATCCTTACCCACTGACAGTCCATATATGAGACAATCTCCCTCACCCCAAACCTCCGTTCCTCAGCAACCTCATCCTTACCCACTGTCAGTCCATATATGAGACAATCTCCCTCACCCCAAACCTCCGTTCCTCAGCAACCTCATCCTTACCCACTGACAGTCCATATATGAGACAATCTCCCTCACCCCAAACCTCCGTTCCTCAGCAACCTCATCCTTACCCACTGACAGTCCATATATGAGACAATCTCCCTCACCCCAAACCTCCGTTCCTCAGCAACCTCATCCTTACCCACTGACAGTCCATATATGAGACAATCTCCCTCACCCCAAACCTCCATTCCTCAGCAACCTCATCCTTACCCACTGACAGTCCATATATGAGACAATCTCCCTCACCCCAAACCTCCGTTCCTCAGCAACCTCATCCTTACCCACTGACAGTCCATATATGAGACAATCTCCCTCACCCCAAACCTCCGTTCCTCAGCAACCTCATCCTTACCCACTGACAGTCCATATATGAGACAATCTCCCTCACCCCAAACCTCCGTTCCTCAGCAACCTCATCCTTACCCACTGACAGTCCATATATGAGACAATCTCCCTCACCCCAAACCTCCGTTCCTCAGCAACCTCATCCTTACCCACTGACAGTCCATATATGAGACAATCTCCCTCACCCCAAACCTCCGTTCCTCAGCAACCTCATCCTTACCCACTGACAGTCCATATATGAGACAATCTCCCTCACCCCAAACCTCCATTCCTCACAAACTCATCCTTACCCACTGACAGTCCATATATGAGACAATCTCCCTCACCCCAAACCTCCGTTCCTCAGCAACCTCATCCTTACCCACTGACAGTCCATATATGAGACAATCTCCCTCACCCCAAACCTCCGTTCCTCAGCAACCTCATCCTTACCCACTGACAGTCCATATATGAGACAATCTCCCTCACCCCAAACCTCCGTTCCTCAGCAACCTCACCCTTACCCACTGACAGTCCATATATGAGACAATCTCCCTCACCCCAAACCTCCGTTCCTCAGCAACCTCATCCTTACCCACTGACAGTCCATATATGAGACAATCTCCCTCACCCCAAACCTCCGTTCCTCAGCAACCTCATCCTTACCCACTGACAGTCCATATATGAGACAATCTCCCTCACCCCAAACCTCCGTTCCTCAGCAACCTCATCCTTACCCACTGACAGTCCATATATGAGACAATCTCCCTCACCCCAAACCTCCATTCCTCAGCAAACTCATCCTTACCCACTGACAGTCCATATATGAGACAATCTCCCTCACCCCAAACCTCCGTTCCTCAGCAACCTCATCCTTACCCACTGACAGTCCATATATGAGACAATCTCCCTCACCCCAAACCTCCGTTCCTCAGCAACCTCATCCTTACCCACTGACAGTCCATATATGAGACAATCTCCCTCACCCCAAACCTCCATTCCTCAGCAACCTCATCCTAGCCCACTGACAGTCCATATATGAGACAATCTCCCTCACCCCAAACCTCCGTTCCTCAGCAACCTCATCCTTTCCCACTGACAGTCCATATATGAGACAATCTCCCTCACCCCAAACCTCCGTTCCTCAGCTACCTCATCCTTGCCCACTGACAGTCCATATATGAGACAATCTCCCTCACCCCAAACCTCCGTTCCTCAGCAACCTCATCCTAGCCCACTGACAGTCCATATATGAGACAATCTCCCTCACCCCAAACCTCCGTTCCTCAGCAACCTCATCCTTACCCACTGACAGTCCATATATGAGACAATCTCCCTCACCCCAAACCTCCGTTCCTCAGCAACCTCATCCTTACCCACTGACAGTCCATATATGAGACAATCTCCCTCACCCCAAACCTCCGTTCCTCAGCAACCTCATCCTAGCCCACTGACAGTCCATATATGAGACAATCTCCCTCACCCCAAACCTCCGTTCCTCAGCAACCTCATCCTTACCCACTGACAGTCCATATATGAGACAATCTCCCTCACCCCAAACCTCCATTCCTCAGCAACCTCATCCTAGCCCACTGACAGTCCATATATGAGACAATCTCCCTCACCCCAAACCTCCGTTCCTCAGCTACCTCATCCTAGCCCACTGACAGTCCATATATGAGACAATCTCCCTCACCCCAAACCTCCGTTCCTCAGCAACCTCATCCTAGCCCACTGACAGTCCATATATGAGACAATCTCCCTCACCCCAAACCTCCGTTCCTCAGCAACCTCATCCTTACCCACTGACAGTCCATATATGAGACAATCTCCCTCACCCCAAACCTCCGTTCCTCAGCAACCTCATCCTTACCCACTGACAGTCCATATATGAGACAATCTCCCTCACCCCAAACCTCCGTTCCTCAGCAACCTCATCCTTTCCCACTGACAGTCCATATATGAGACAATCTCCCTCACCCCAAACCTCCGTTCCTCAGCAACCTCATCCTTACCCACTGACAGTCCATATATGAGACAATCTCCCTCACCCCAAACCTCCGTTCCTCAGCTACCTCACCCTAGCCCACTGACAGTCCCTGTCTGAAATCACGCCACCACATGCAAGCTTTGCTTTAAAAAGATTCAAATGTTCAAAGTACATTTATTGTCAAAGAATGTGTGAATTATACAATCTTGAGATTTGTTTGCTTACAGGCGAGGAACCTGAACGAACCCCATTTAAAAGAGAAGACCAACCCCAAATGCGCACAGAAAGAAAAAAAATCATGGGAACAATGGAAGCAGGCAATAACAATGGCACTCGGAACTAAAGTTAGTCCTTAGATACAAATCTCCTGAGCAGCCCAAAGCCTCAGTGTTCTGTCCATCGCATTCACGGGGCAAATCGCCGCAAAAGTTCGCGGGCGCGAAGCACAGCGGCCGGGGGTCAGTCTCGCAGCCCCAGCGTCGCGGAGAGAGGAGCCGGCGTTTAGATAGTCCGAATGGCAGATCATGCTTCGCAATAGGACTCAGACCCCCACGCCACAGCGAATCACTTCGGGCCTCGATTTTGCTTCCGAAGAAGAGGGAAAAACACGGAATAAAGAACAAAACCAAGACACGTTCTCCCTGGGGTCCCATCTTCTCTTTGCGACTCGTTTAATGTTCTGGAGTCCCAAAACACAGCAGGCTTTAGTAACTGAAGCAAGTAAATTTGTGCAACACACATCAAAGTTGCTGGTGAACGCAGCAGGCCAAGCAGCTTCTATAGGAAGAGGCGCAGTCGACGTTTCAGGCCGAGACCCTTCGTCAGGACTAAGGAGACGAAGGGTCTCGGCCTGAAACGTCGACTGCGCCTCTTCCTATAGATGCTGCTTGGCCTGCTGCGTTCACCAGCAACTTTGATGTGTGTTGCTTGAATTTCCAGCATCTGCAGAATTCCTGTTGTTTGCGAGTAAATTTGTGATTTTTGGCTATGACCTAACAACAAAGTACAGCCACTCGCTCCCTGACTCCCACGCGAAGCCTGGTGTGAAGAGGCGGATGATGTGGAGAGCGAGGGGCGCAGAGTGAGGGAACATCTCAAACTTCACATAAATGTACAGGCAAAGTTTCCAAGCCGTGATCACGACCAGTGGAGTGACTGGGAGCGATCTTATTTCAGAAAAAAATTGGTTTGCAGCAAACTAGGCAGAAAAATGATTCAGCACAGCCAAGAAGGGCCAAAAGGCCTGTTTCTGTGCTGTAATGTCCTATGGTTCTGTGGTTCTAAAAGGATTTAATTTTCTGTTCCGATACTCTTTCCCCAGAGGTGATCTCAGCCCGTTTTTCATCATAGAATGATACAACAGAGGCGATGACATCAGAGGTTCTCTCAGACCTGGACGACTTCCAATTAGTCCGCAAAACAGTTTAATTTCTTCCCTTTTAATCTCTCTTTTTCTCCTTCTCGAGGGGCCGGGGTCCTGTCGGAGTCCGTGATCTACAGCTGCACTCAAACCGCGGTTCTTCACGACGGTGAGTTCTGTCTCCCGGAGAGGAGTAGGGAGGGAGGGGGAGAGAAAGAGAGGGGGAGAGAGGCAGAGGGAGGGAGGGAGAGAGGGGGTAGAGGGGGCAGAGGGGGAGAGAGGTGGGGAGAGGGGGAATGGGGGAGAGGGGGAGAGGCGGGAGGGGAGAGAGAGGGGGAGAGAAAGAGAGGGGAGAGAGGCAGAGAGAGGGAGGGAGAGAGGGAGGGAGGGAGGGAGGGAAAGAGGGGGGAAGGGGGTTAGAGGTGGGGAGAGGGGAGAGAGGAGGAAGGGGGAGAGAATGAGAGGGAGAGAGAGGGAGAGAGAGAGGGAGGGAGAGAGGGAGAGAGGGAGAGAGAAGGAGGGGGAGGGAGGGAGAGAGAAGGGGGATGGAGGGAGGGAGGGAGAGAGAAGGGGGAGGGAGGGAGGGAGAAGGGGAGAGAGGGAGGGAGGGGAGGGAGAGAGGTGGGGAGAGGGGGAGAGGGAGAAAGAGGGGGTAGAGGGGGGAGAGAGGGGAGAGGGAGAGGGGAGAAGGGGAGAGAGAGGGGAGAAAGGGGGAGAGAGGGAGATAGACTCTGAGTTGTCAAAGTGTTGGGAGGGACGACAGTTTTTGATGGACTCGAGATCACGGTCTCTCGGGGCTTTGCTATGGCTTCCATCACGGTGGGGGGGGCGGGAAATGATGTTTTTGCTAGAGTAAAGGGGTGAGGGTTGATGCTTTCGCTGCTGCTTCTGCGTGGGAGGGGGGAGGAGGGGTTTTGGGGTTCTAACGTTTGTTATTCATTCGCTTTTTTTTTTCTGGTCCGTGGATGTCTGTGAAGAGTAAGAATTTCGGGTTATATACTGTATAAAAAAAGGCAGCCGTTAGTCTTGCGAGACCATGGATCTGTGCCTGGAAAGTCTTCACTCTCCAGGGCGCAGGCCTGGGCAAGGTTGTGTGGAAGACCGGCAGTTGCCCACGCTGCAAGTCTCCCCTCTCCACGCCATTGATGTTGTCCAAAGGAAGGGCATTAGGACCCATACAGCTTGGCACCGGTGTTGTCGCAGAGCAATGTGTGATTAAGTGCCTTGCTCATGGACACAACACGCTGCCTCGGCTGGGGCTCGAACTCACAACCTTCAGATCGCTAGTCGAACGCCTTAACCACTTGGCCACGTGCCCACAAACCTGCACGCAGTTTTATCTGGTATACTGTATACGATCTCTGAGTTCAAATGGAACCATTGAACAGAGGAGGAGTCCATTCGTTCCACTACGATTATGCTGTATATGGGAAGGAGTGATCCAAATAGTCCCAGCCTCCCTCCTAGGGAAGAAAGCGGCTGGATACCGAAATCAAACCGGAGGGATATTTTGGAACTGCACTGGTTAACTGCAGTGAAGCAGCCACCTCGGAGGTTTCCGCACATGAACAAGGCGAGGCGCTTTACGTTTAATGAAACCCTTCGCTCACTTTGTTGAACTCCAAGACCTAAAAACGCGAAAACGGCCTCAAATTCGTGACATAACAGCGTCATCATGTCAGACCGGCCTGTTAAGGCGAAACCCCAACTGAAGGCCAGTGGTTGGGAACTATGTACATTTCTGCCAATGATGTTACCATACCACCTCTATTGAATTAGATTACTCTAAAGACCAATTTATACTCCTGCGTCGCATCTACGCCGTAGGTTCAGCGTAGCCGCGTACCCTACGCCGTAGCCTGACACGCACCTCCCCGAAAATGTAACTACGCGTCACGGCGACGCAGACCGCAACAACCGTGATTGGTCCGCTTGGTAGCATCGCATTTCCTCCTACGCATTTCCGTTTGCTTCTTCTCGTCAAGTCGTCGAATCTATCTGCCGACCTCCGAAAATATTTGAAATGCATCTCCTCGTCCATGTATCTCAGTGGCCGGACAGGCACGCAAAATTCACCCTCCTTCTGCCTCGATCCGTTCAGTGGTCGCTCACACCATCTCCTCCGACGTCTTCTCTCTTCTCTGCATTGCAGTAACTTCAATAAAAGTAACTCTTGTTCAACATTTATTAGCTCCAACTCCAACGTGATGCGCTCAGTTTCAGTCTCCATGGTTCGAAGTACACAAAGAAACTCAACACAGTGGCGTAGAAACCCCACCGCCAACTAGCGTGTTGGCGGTGAATTGCAGAGCGACGCAGACACGCCAACGCACAAGTATAAATGCTCACAACGGCGTAGGCCACTTGTGTAGAGCCTACGTAGAAGTATAAATCAGCCTTAATACTTGCAGTATAACTCTGTTCTACGAATACGCAGCACCGTTGTTAATTCTGCTTGAGGATCCCGATCCTTTCTTTATTCTGAGTACGTGGGTCACTGTAGGACACACTGCTCTGTCAGCTGGAGCCTCTCCAGAAGCACTTCCCAAAATATTTGAGCTCTCTCAGCTGGGGCAAGTGGGAGGCGGAGCTAAGCAGTTATGGCGCCCAACTGCGACTCCTTTGCTCGCATCTTCGAAAACAGTTCTATTTCCATCTTTAATATCTCTACTTTTCCCTCTCAGGGTCCTTTCGAAGACCCTGACCTGGAGTTACACGCTGACTACGGTTCTTTGCGGGAATGGGACCCGCTCTCGGGGCTTCGCGATCGGCATGCCAAAGTCTCGGCCTAAGATTTCGGCACGGATTCAGAAGCCTGGGATCTCGAGGAACTGGAGATCAAGGGTCCACGTCGCCACAGGAGATCCGTGTGTCGTTGTGGGAGTCGGAACATCTACTGTGTTCCTGGGGACTCGGGATCCTTGCGATCTCCAGGCACAGAGCTCGGGGAAAAAGCGACGTAACTGACTTCTAACATCGTAAACCAGCGAGTTGTTTGTTATGTCTCCCCGCCCGCTGGAAAATTCCTTATTAGGAGAGAGAAAGAGAGCCTGCACCATGTCGAATTATCGGGTGAACGACGTAGTCCTTGGGCTAACTGCAAGTCCATATCTTTTCTATTGCTTCGCTTATGCTCGAGTGCTGGTAGCAGGCGCGTTTTTTTTTGCTGAGGGGGAGGGGGATTGTTGCTCGCTGCCGCTTACGCACGGGAGGGAGGGGAGCTGGTGGAGGGGGGGAAGACTTTGGGGTTCTAGCATTCGACTGTCGTTCATTCTTTGGGGCACTCCTCTGTTTTTCGTGGATGTTTGCGAAGAAAAAGCATTTCAGGATGTATATTGTGTACACTTCTCTGGCGTTAAATTGTACCTTTGAACCTTTGAGAGTCAGCTCCCGGGGCTTAGACGCCCTAACTCTCCGGAGAACGGATAGCTGGCACATTTCGGGCGCCAGGAACGGAGCGGAGCCTCAGTGCTCAATTGTGAGCCGGATGAGGGACGTCGTCTCGCGTTTTGCTCGTGCTCAGCCTTTGTTCCAGCTCCATACCGTGTCTCGATCCTTGCCCCCCCCCCCCGGATACCCCGGCATTTGGGTCCGAACCACCCCTCGCCAAGGTCCCTCATCACAGGAAGCCCTGATCTAACGTCACCTTCACCTCAGAGACCAGCCGACCCCCACTTCCCAAAGGTGACTGAAGACGGGTAATATTTGCTAAAGTTGCCAAAAAGACTCACATCCTGCAAATTAGTACATTAAAATAAACACTAGTGACAGAGGTAACTAGATACAAGTGTAACGCACAGGGCTATCGACTCGTGTTTATCTGGGGGAACCCCCGTCCACCCGCTAAACCGTGTCTCACGTTTGTGTCATTGCCATGTAATGCCCCCTGGTACAAACTCACACATCAAATATCAGACAGCACACAATGTACGATTTACAGATTACACTTTATAGATCTTACTGGAACTATGTCATTAATAGAGATACAACATAAAAGGAAAGTAAAAGGCGCCAAACTTATCACAGCTCAACCTCTTCGTGCACAACCGTTGGAGCTCAATCAATGGAGTCTTCATTCCACCATTCGATCCCCTCCAACCTCCTCGACCCGCCGCCCGGGACCAACCACGGTGGCCGACCAGAGCGCGTCCAGCACCTCCTTCTTCTTCGGTTTTCCTCCCGAAAAGCCCGCGCACTCACCCAGGTTCCCACACATACATAGCTTCCATTGGTTAGCTCCTCTGTTATCTATAACTATAACCCAAACATTACAGCTACAGAGAACATTACCTCATAGTTAACATTGCAAAGAAGCCATTTCATTATTACACTTCAGAGGAGCCATTTTATAAGTAGCAGTGAACAGTTAACGTTACAGTTAATATTACTGAGAACCCTACATAAGCTTCCTTATTTATTTACTCACTGCCTGTAACGCTGTTGGTGTTTAGGGCAGCAATGAAGATCCTCCATCTCTCTCTCTGCCCTCGGCCGTCTTCTCTGTTGTGCCCCAGGCGTGGTTCAGGGTCTTCACTTCTGCCTGGATGGTCAGGCGCCAAGTTGCCTTTGGTCTCCCGCGTTCCCTCTGCCCTTCGGGGGCGGAGGGGGCTCCAGTGAAGTGCCATCTTGATGATGGAGTTGGGCCTCCCTCCTCATCACATGCCCAGTCCAGCTCCAACGTTCCCTCCGCCATGGTCGCGGGCCTCGTCCGCCTGATGGTACCAAAGGAGAAGGGCGTGGTTGCAGGGGGCAGGGGGTCTTTCTTGGCCCAGAAATTCCGGAGGCTCGCGGCGTGGACTGGCGACGGTCGCTCTCTGTCGTACGCCAGCATACGAGAGGGAGGACGGAGCACGCGGTGGACGCTGTACTTGGCCGATTCCCCAAATGCCACTCATTGATCTGAAGCCACTTCTGGTTTTGCTGAGCCTGCGCTTGTAAATCTTCAACAGTCCTTCGCCCTCTCCATTCGAAGCCACCACGGCCAGGGGCCGCTCTTCCGAGAGGCAAGGTACCTGCTGATAGCAGAGTGACGCTGTCAGGTACGGACGTGATTGTTGTATGTATTCAAATGACCCACAAGATGCACCCTCCCTCCTCCGTGTTTCACTGAGTTACTCGGGGAAGTTAGAGAGGGAGGAAAACGTGACCCAGAAGCGGAATATCTCCAAAAGCCTCTGCTGCTGATTAGATTAGATTATGAGGACACGCAGTCCTCTTTTATTGTCATTTAGTAATGCATGCATTAAGAAATGATACAATGTTCCTCCAGTGTGATATCACAGAAACACGGGACAAACAAGACTGAAAAACTGACAAAAACCACATAATTATAACGTATAGTTACAACAGTGCAACAATACTGTAATTTGATTAGAACAGACCATGGGCACGGTAAAAAAAAGTCTCTCGAAAGTCCCACCATCTCATGCAGACGGTTGAAGGGAGAAACTCTCTCCCTGCCGTGAGCTTCCAGCGCCGCAAACTTGCCGATGCAGCACCCTGGAAACACCCGACCCACAGTCCGACTCTGAGTCCGTCCGAAAACTTCGAGCCTTCGACCAGCCCTCCGACACTGAGCACCGAGCGCTTCGACCCCGGCCCCGGGCAACAGGCAACAGGCAAAGCCGAGGATTCGGGGCCTTCCCCTCTGGAGATTCTCGATCGCACAGTAGCAGCGGCAACGAAGCGGGCATTTCAGAAGTTTCTCCAGATGTTCCTCCGTGCTCTCACGTCTGTCTCCATCAAATCAGGATTGTGCACGGCATCCTACTTAACAAATACGATATCATTCGGAGCAGCTGCGCGTGCTGTGTCGCGTCGCCATCTTCTCCTCCCCTCCATTTGAATGCTATCTTATTCATAATGGTTTAATAAGTTCCAAAGTCATGAAGACACGACTACTTTTAGTGGGTGGAGAGTGTAATGCCTTGTTTAAGATTGCTACTATTATGCTGTGAGGTTTTATTTCACTTTAGCAGGTCCCTGCCAATGCACTGGGTCCTGTTAATCGGAGTGCTTTGGCCGCGGCTAAAGGTAAGGAGCCACGTTGTCCAACTTGGGAAAGTTGTGCCAGCCAATTGGGGGTGGCTTGGTACGAGTTGTACCTTTCTGCCCAGCGGGATGCGATGTAAGATTCGAGAGCGCTGGGAGGGATCAGATTTCTGAAGGACAGTAGTCTGGTTTGGGGTTTTTCAGGAGGGGGGTGTAAGCGGGGCACAGGGGAAGATGCCCACAGGAGAGACCCCGTTGTAAGAAGGGCTTTGTGCAGATGAATGGTTCCAAGGTGGAAGTGCCAACTTTTAACACCGTAAATCAGCGAGTTGTTTTGTTATGTCTCCCCTCTCACTATGAAACGGGGACATCTCTTTTTGCCTTATTAGGGAGCAAGAGAGAGCCTGTGGTATGTCGAATACTGGGTGAACGAGTAGTCTTTGGGGTACTGCAAGTCTGTGTCTTTATGATGCTTTGCTGCACGCTCGAGTGCTCGGTGGGGGGGGCGCTGCTGCTTTTTTGCTGGTGGGGGAAGGAAGATCATTGCCTTGCTACTGCTTGTGCGTGGGGGGGGAGCTGGGGGGGCTTTGGGGTTCAAATGTTTAACTGTCATTCATTCTTTGGGGCACTGCTCTGTTTTCGTGGATGTTTGCGAAGAAAAGGAATTTCTGGATGTATATTGTACGCATTTCTCTGACATTAAGTGTACCTATTGAAACCAATACTCCTGAGTTAGCCAGTTCGTTCGAGATGGCCTTCGAGGGAAGTTCAAACTGTGACTGGCGTCCTTCACGCAGAGTGTGGGTTCAGCTTGCGAGTACAGCGAGACACCCCCAACTGTTTCAGAAACGAGCTCCAATGTTTATGCGAACATTGGACTGGTTTAACTGTAATGGGCCCTTTTACCTTTCTTTTTTTTCCCCCCGTTAACTGTTTGATAAAGTTGATCATTAGTAAATATACTTTCTTTATAACTTTATGCTGCTGTGCGATCTGTCACTTCTTGGTGACGGTTGATTGCGTAGATGTCAGTCCTTAGACAGCATTCGCTACAATCAATGTTCCTTAATCGGAACGCCCTAACTTTCCTGGTTGGTTGAACCCCAAGTCATACCGATCCTGGACGTGCACTGCTTACCATCTTCTTACCGCTGAGTTGCGCGGCCGTTAGCGGAGCGAGCTGTCAAGCTGAGATGGTACATGAGCCCCGGTGGGGTGGGGTGGGGGAGGAGAGGGGGTGTTTTCAGATTTATACACTCCGGAGAGCGTTTTTGGGGGAGGAAAACGCCGTTTCAGAGTGGACGGAGGGTCAAAACGAAGAGAAAAGGCTTCGGTTACGGATTTATCTGGTCCCGTGTTGGCGTGGCCTTAAAGGCGTTTTAGCTCACGGCGCGTACTGCATCTCCGAGGGGGAGGAGCTGTGGGTTTGTCTGCATGGCCTCTTCTTTGCATGAGATTCGTATCTGACCCAGGAGTCTGGTCTTTAAAACATCAGAAAGGACCTTCTTTCAGGAAGGCATCGGCCAGGATCGGAGTACAGAGCTTTAACCCTTTCACAGCCTCAAACAAGGATTAAAGCTTCAGGGTCTGTTGGGTTTCGGTTTGCTCAAGATTTCTCTCGTGTTACTTTCAATGCCTGCTTCTTCCCGGGCATTTGAATCAGAATCGAGTTTAACATCACCGGCATGTTTTGTGAAATTTGCTGTGAAGGAAAGGAAAGGTACATCGCGTCTGGAGTTTCTCCGGCCAGCGGGCGATTTCCCTCCGCGCCTCTCTGACGCAGTGGGGAACGCGTACGAGGCAAGTTACAGCAGTGGTTTTGCCATTGCCTTCTGCCGGGTGAGTTTCCAAAGAGATCACCAGGTAACCCAGCACAGGTGGAAAGCGCGCAAGGGAGCCGGCTGGATTCGAACTCGGGACCTTGCGTCCCGAAGTCCAGCACTGATGCCAAGCAGGGCCAAGGGACTAATTGGGAGAGCCTGGAAAAGAGGAAACTTAGCTGGTGTGACATCTGGGAGGTGGAGGGATCTCAGCTAAGTTTTGTCATCAGAGCCACTTATGACCTCCTGCCCACACCCCAGGACCTGAACCAGTGGTGGGGAGAAGACCCCGCTTGCTCTCTTTGTCAAGCACCTGGATCACTAAGGCACATTTTAACAGGATGCACCACGAGCCTCACCCAGGGGCGGCACACTTGGTGGCATAACCAAGTTCTCAGACAGCTGGCATCAACCTTGGAAAAGAGGCGAATCACCACAAATGCTCTCCCACAAACATCGGCAGGAAATGTCCACATCACACGATTTGTACCAGCAGGCCAACCTCCAGAGCACCATATAACATCAAAAGATGTAAGCATTCTGCAGGTTGCTTGGGATTGGAAAATGGACGTGGACTTGGAAAAAAAGCTTGTGTTTCCCCCAGACATTGCTGCTACAACACTCCGGCCAGACATGATCCTGTGGTCCACAACAGCCAGGCTGGCATACGTTGTGGAATTGACAGTACCATGGAAAGATGGTGTTGAAGAAGCTTATGAGAGGAAAAAGACCAAGTACTCGGAACTGGCAACTGAAGCTGCCCAGAATGGCTGGAACACCAAGCTTTTCCCTGGAGAAGTGGGATGCAGGGGATTCGTTGCTACATCTATGACCAGTCTATTGAAGAAGATGGGGGTGAGGGGTCACTCCCTCCAACAAGCAATCAAGTCCTTGTCAAACGCAGCAGAAGAAAGCAGCAATTGGATTTGGATTAAAAGGAAAGACAACAACTGGGCTGCAAGGTGAAGACAGGAAGGTATGGAACTGAGGGGGGTGTATCTGGGACGCCAGGTAGCACCGTTGAGACCTCTGGAGACGTCGTGGGCTTATCAACGAAACGTCAAAGAAGGAGGGTGCCCACCTGATGACCCCGATGACGTACCTACCCTCCCTCCTCGTCACCACTCCAAACCCACTGCCAACATCAAGAGTGCCGACTTACCATAGGGATTGAAACATCTAGTAGCTCTACTTTCAATGCGTGCTTCTTCCTGGGCATTTGAATCAGAATCGAGTTTGACATCACTGACACGTTTTGTGAAATTTGCTGTAAAGGAAAGGAAAGGTACGTCGCGTCTGGAGTTTCTCCGGCCAGCGGGCGATTTCCCTCCGCGCCTCTCTGACGTAGTGGGGGATCCGCGTACGAGGCAAGTTACAGCAGTGGTTTGCCATTGCCTTCTGCCGGGTGAGTTTCCAAAGAGGTCACCGGCTCGTAACCCAGCCTCGGATGGAAAGCGCGCAGGGGAGCCGGCTGGATTCGAACTCGGGACCTTGCGTCCCGAAGTCCGGCATTAATGCCGCTACGCCACCAGCCGTGTCTGCTTGCTGTGAAGAGGAATCAATAACTCTTGTGCAGCCCACACCGGGTGACCGCAGCAAAAGACTGGAGCATACAGACCAGGGTCAATATCTTTATCGATAGTCACCCTCCCCTCGATGGGTGACTGGAGTCAAGGCAGCTCACAATGCAAACTTTATTCTCTCCGACGCGACACACGCACAAAAGGCTCGAGGTCAGGCAGCATCTGTGGAAAAGAATAAACACTTGACGTTTCGGGCCGAGACCCTTCGTCAGGGCTAACCCAACCCAAATAGTCCTGACGAAGGGTCTCGGCCCAGAACGACGCCTGTACCTCTTCCTAGAGACGCTGCCTGGCCTGCTGCGTTCCACCAGCAACTTTAATGTGCGTTGCTTCCCTTGAAATATTCGGTTCTTTGGAACCAAAGGCAGGTTTAATATCAACATACATCAAAGTTGCTGGTGAACGCAGCAGGCCAGGCAGCATCTATAGGAAGAGGCGCAGTCGACGTTTCAGGCCGAGACCCTTCGTCAGGACTAACTGAAGGAAGAGTGAGTAAGGGATTTGAAAGCTGGAGGGGGAGGGGGAGATCCAAAATGATAGGAGAAGACAGGAGGGGGAGGGATAGAGCCGAGAGCTGGACAGGTGATAGGCAAAAGGGGATACGAGAGGATCATGGGGCAGGAGGTCCGGGAAGAAAGACAGGGGGGGGGGAACCCAGAGGATGGGCAAGAGGTATATTCAGAGGGACAGAGGGAGAAAAAGGAGAGTGAGAGAAAGAATGTGTGCATAAAAATGAGTAACAGATGGGGTACGAGGGGGAGGTGGGGCCTTAGCGGAAGTTAGAGAAGTCGATGTTCATCGACATAGAGGGGGGAGAAAAATAATAATAGAGGGGGGAGAAAAACGTGAATTGCTTAGGTAAAGATATATATTAAGTAGTTAAATTAAATATGTAGTGCAAAATTAGAAATAAAAAAGTGGTGAGGTAGTGTTCATGGGTTCAATGTCCATTCAGAAATCGGATGGCGGAGGGGAAGAAGCTGTTCATGAATCGCTGAGTGTCTGTGTTTTCTGGCTCCTGTACCCCCTCCCCGATGGTATCAGTGAGAAGAGGGCACATCCTGGGTGGTGGGGGTCCTTAATGATGGACGCCATCTTTCTGAGGCCGCGCTCCTGCCCATGATGGAGCTGACTAAAGCCTGATTTGTACTTCTGCGTCAATCCTACGCCGTAGGTACCGCGTACACTACGCCGTAGGGTGACGTGCACCTCCCCAAAAGAGTAACTCACGCGCCGCGGCGACGCAGGCCGCAACAACTGTGATTGGTCCGCTTGGTGGCATCGCATTTCCGGTTGCTCTTCTCCGCCATGTCTGTACACTGGTGCGAAATAAAGGGTTGGAGACGATGAACCAAATCGTCAAATCTACCCGCCGTCATCCGAAAATATTTGAAATGCGTTTCCTCGTCCATGTCTCTCATGAAGAAACTCAACGCAGTGGCATAGAAACCCCACTAGCGTTTTGGCGGTGAATTTCAGAGCAACGCAGACACAACTACGCGTTGCTCACTATGGCGTAGAGTTACGCAGAAGTATAAATCAGGCCGACAGCGTAGCCCGTACGCAGAAGTTTAAATCAGGCTTAAGTTTACGACTCTCTGCAGCTTCCTTTAATCCTATGCGGTAGTTCCTTCCCCCTCCCCTCCCACCCACATAGCAGATGGTTAGACTGCTCTCCACAGTACATCTGTAGAAATTTGCAAGTGTTTTTTGGAGACGTACCAAATCTCCTCAAACTCCCGATGAAATATAGCCGCTGTAGTGTCTTCTTTGTTGCTGCATCGATAGGTTGGGACCAGGTTAGATCCTCAGAGATCTTGACACCCAGGAGCTCGAAACTGCTCACTCTCGCCGCTTCTGATCCCTCTACAAAGATTGGTGTGTGCGTTCCTTCGTCTTACCCTTCCTGCAACCCATAATCAGTTGTTTGGTCTTACTGACATAGAGTGCAAGGTCGCTGCTGCGATCCCGCTCAGCTAGCTGGTATATCTCGCTCCTGTACGCCCTCTCGTCACCATCGGAGATTCTGCCAACAATGGTTGCATCGTCAGCAAATTCGTAGATGGCGTCTGAGCCAGCTGGCGTAATCCTGCTCACTGAGTTTAGCACCACTATCGACACTTGACGCGCGAAGGGGCTTAGGGATTTTATTTTGGTTCTCTTTCTTGTAAGAGTCCGTTTTGGTTCTCTTTCTCTGTCCTGTTTTTGTGTGAATATCACTCTGGAGGAACATTGTATCATTTTTTGATGCATGCATTTCTAGATGACAATAAACGAGGACTGAGTGTCCTCATCATCTAATCTTAAAAAAAATTACATGTAATTTGTGTTTAATTTACGCTTTCCTTGTGAATGTGTTGGTGATGCTGCTCCAAGTAAGTCTTGCCTCGCTCCTGTGCGTGTTACAAAGCACTGGACCGTGTGTGACTTTCCTCTTGCTTGTTACCTGCACTGTGCCTCAACGATGTTATCGTCCGGATTAACCCACTGCTCTGGATGGAGCGACTCGCCATGCCCATTCAGTCGGGTTTCACATTTACCACGCGAAGTAGTCCGTTGAGTTGTGGCGGTAAGTTGGTTTACGCATGTCACAGGTGCTGAGGGTTTGTCTTGTAGCAGGGGACAGAGGGTGAGCAATTTCGAGTTCCCAGGTGCCAACATCTCTGAGGACCTTTAAGCTGGACCCAACATATCGATGCACTTACAAAGAAGGCGAGACGGCGGCTGTTTTTCCATTACGGGCTTGAGGAGACTTAGTAGGTCACCCAAGACACGGGCAAATTTCCACAGGCATACCGTGGAGAGCATTCTAACTGGCTGCATCTCCATCTGGTATGGGGGTGGGGTGGGGGGGGCTACTGCACAGGATCGGAGTAAGCTGCAGAGAGTTGTAAACTCGATCAGCTCCATCGTGGGCACTGGTCTCCCCAGCATCCGGGACGTCTTCCAGGAGCGGTGACTCAAAAAGACAGCGTCCATCATCGTTAAGAACCCCACCACCACCCAGGACGTGCCCTCTTCTCACTGCTACCATCAGGGAGGAGGTACAGAGACCAGAAGGCACACACTCAATGTTCAGGAACAGCTTCTTCCCCTCCGCCATCTGATTTCTGAATGGGCATTGAACCCACGAAAACAATCTCACTACTTTTTCAGTACTAGGTAATTAATTTAACATATATAGAAGAAGAGAGCCCTTAACTCCCAGTGGAGTCATTGGGACGCCGTCATGACAGCGTTTTTTTTTTTGCAGGCTTTCTTATTTTTACGAGATAAAAAATAGATAGAAAGCGTGCAAGGGAGCCGGCTGGAGTCGAACTCGGGAGCCTTCACTCCAAAGTCCAGCGCTGATGCCACTATACCAGCTGGTGTGTGTGTGTGTATATATATATATATACACACACATATTTAATTTAACTATACTAACATATGATTTCTAGTAACATATTTGTTGGTGCGTGGCCAAGTGGTTAAGGCTTCGGTCTAGCGATCTGAAGGTCTCTGGTTCGAGCCTTGGCTGAGGTAGTGTGTTGTGTCCTTGAGCAAGGCACTTAATCACACATTGCTCTGCGACGACACCGGTGCCAAGCTGTATGGGTTCTAATGCCCTTCCCTTGGACAACATCGGTGTCGTGGAGAGGGGAGACTTGCAGCATGGGCAACTGCCGGTCTTCCATACAACCTTGCCCAGGCCTGTGCCCTGGAAACCTTCCAAGGCGCAAATCCATGGTCCCACGAGACTAATGGATGCCTATTACTATTAAATAATACATAAATATGATTGGGAGGTGGGGACTAAGCAGGTGCTACACCTCGCCCGAGGGTGACCTGCAGGCTAGCGGAGGGTTGGACCGCCTCACAGCGCCTTTGACAGGGACGTATCTCCACTCCGCCACACGCGCACAGGTGAACGGAGTGGCGGAAAAGGGCACTTAGCACGTGGCCTTCGTCACCACGGGCACTGCGTGGAGGAACTGGGGCAATGTAATGCGTCTGGACAAGTCACTGGTGAGGCTACGGGCACTTGGAGTATTGCGTACGGTTTTGGGGGATCGGAATCAGGTTAAATGTCAGCCGCGTACGCCGTGGAATTTGTTGTGTTTGTGGCGTTACATAATAATAGGAAAAGACGTTATTTTACAGTAAATATATATCTTAATTAGTTAAATGTGTTGGCGTGTGGCCAAGTGGTTAAGGCATTCATCTAGTGATCTGAAGGTGGTGAGTTCGAGCCTTGGCTGAGGGAACGTGTTGTGTCCTTGAGCAAGGCACTTAACCACACATTGCTCTGCGACAACACCGGTGCCAAGCTGTATGGGTCCTAGTGCCCTTCCCAACCCTGTGGGGCACTGGCCTTTGGAATAACCGTGGTGCTGCCCGTCCTTGCTGAAGTCAGTCCGCTAGCCAGGAAGTGACGAATCCGAGCCCCCCACCACCGTCCTGAAGGTTTGAACGCAGGAGGTGCCGGAAATCTGAAGCAACGCCCATGAAATGCCGGAGGAGCTCAGCAAGTCAGAGAGAGGAATAAACAGTCGACGGTTTTTGGGCCGAGAGCCTGCGTCAGGACTGGAAGGGAAGGAGGCCTCCCATGGCCAAGCCAATCGTGAATCCCGTCCGTCAAGTCTCCAATCTTTCGGATCAGCCTACCATCCGGGACCTTGTTGAGAGCTTTACTGAAGTCCATGTGGACAATGTCCACTGCTCCTCCTTTATCTTTCACCTTCATCCCATCCTCTAAAAGCCCAGTGGTTTTGTAAGACGTGGTATCTCCTGCTACTGTGTGATCGAGAACTTCCGGAGGGGAAGGCCCCAGATCCTCGGCTTTGCCTATTGCCGGGACCAGGGTCGAAGCGCTCGGCAGAGATGGTGCTCGGTGCTCGGTGTCGGAGGGCTGGTCGGAGACTTGAAGCTTTCGGACGGACTCAGAGTCAGACTGTGGTCGGGTGCTTCCAGGGTGCTGCATCGGCAAGTTTGTGGCGCTGGAAGCTCATGGGAGGGAGAGTTCTCCCTTCTACCGTTTGCGTGAGATGATGGAAATTTCGAGAGACTTTGAGACTTTTTTTTTACCGTGCCCATGGTCTGTTCTTTATCAAATTACGGTATTGCTTTGCACTGTTGTAACTATATGTTATAATTATGTGGTTTTTGTCAGTTTTTCCAGTCTTGATTTGTCTTGTGTTTCTGTGATATCATTCTGGAGGAACATTGTATCATTTCTTAATGCATGCATTACTAAATGACAATAAAAGAGGACTGTGTGTCCTCATAATCTAATCTAATCTAAACCGTGCTGACCGCTCTGAATTATTCCACGCTTTTCCACCTCGATCCTTTCTCCCAAGAATCTTCTCCCAAATTTTTCCTGCTACTCATGCAAGTCTCGCCAGCCTATAGTTTCCTAATACGTCTCACTTGCTCTTCTTACGGACTGGAGCAACCGTGGCCTTTTGTCACTCGTCCCGCACCTTGCCAATGGCCAAAGCAGACACACCAGCGACGGTCATGGTCCCAGCGGCCTCCTGCTTCGCTCTGTAAATGAGGATAGATTCCATCATGCCAGGGGAGCTTAATGCTTTTCAAGAGATTCCAGCATCCTCCTCCACCTCCTCGCTGCAGAAACTCAGAACATCCCTCCTCGACTTCACTATTCCTCGGGTACTTCTCAGCCAAGTGGGGTGCCTGTTTCCTCTGGTTCCAGGCATGGATTCTCTCCTTTCTCCTTCAGCAGTCCTCGCTTCCCGCTTGTCACACTCTTGTTTCTAAATGCATGCACGAAATGCTTTTCGATTCTCTTCAATCCCACTCGCCAAGGATATTTCGTTGAAAGTTCAAAGCTTCAAAGTATACTCCTCATCAAGGCATGTGTAAACTGCCGAGCACGTGGCGCTAAATTTGGAACTTCTCTCACCGTCCAACGATCCGAACTCTGTCGAACTTGCCTTTCTTCCTGACGGGGATACGCTCGTCCGGAATCCCGATCCCTTGGCACCTTGCAGATTCCGTCCCATCCAAGCCTAATGGATCCTCAGACGCTGGGGAAGTTAACGTCGCCCGCTACAAAGACGTCCTCCAATAGCCTGTCTGTATGCTACGTATCGGTTTCTGTCTCCCGTTGGCCGCACTAGAATCCCATCATAGTGATTCTTATTCCTGAGCGTGGGATGAGTCTCCAGGACATCCCCTCCCCACCCCCTCGGGGACGAGTCCTCGAGGATGGCCTCTCTCTACCCACACTGGATGAGGCTTCGGGATGCCCTCCCTCTGCCCAAAATGGACACTCACAGAGCCCTGCATTTTTCTTTCACCCACGTCCCTAGCTACAGTCTCTACTCCCTTGGGAGTTTGCCAAGATTAAGTATGGCAGCTAAAACTTTGACAGACTTCTATAGATGTGCGTTGGAGAGTATACTGACTGGCTGCATCACAGCCTGGCACGGAAGCACCGAAGACCTTGAATGGAAAATCCTACGAAGAGTAGTGGGTACGGCCCAGTCCATCACGGGTAAAGCCCCCTCCACCATTGGGCACATCTACATGAAATGTTGTTGCACGAAAGCAGCATCCATCATCAGGGGCCCCCACCACCCAGGACATGCTCTCTTCTCACTGTTGTCATCAGGAAGGAGGTACAGGAGCCTCAGGACCAACACCACCAGGTTCAGGAACAGTTATTACCCCCTCAACCATCAGGAAGGAGGTACAGGAGCCTCAGGACCCACACCACCAGGTTCAGGGACAGTTATTACCCCCTCAACCATCAGGAAGGAGGTACAGGAGCCTCAGGACCCGCACCACCAGGTTCAGGAACAGTTATTACCCCCTCAACCATCAGGAAGGAGGTACAGGAGCCTCAGGACCCACACCACCAGGTTCAGGGACAGTTATTACCCCCTCAACCATCAGGAAGGAGGTACAGGAGCCTCAGGATCCACACCACCAGGATCAGGAACAGTTATTACCCTCTCAACCATCAGGAAGGAGGTACAGGAGCCTCAGGGCCCACACCACCAGGTTCAGGAACAGTTATTACCCCCTCAACCATCAGGAAGGAGGTACAGGAGCCTCAGGACCAACATCACCAGGTTCAGGAACAGTTATTACCCCTCAACCATCAGGAAGGAGGTACAGGAACCTCAGGATCTACACCACCAGGTTCAGGAACAGTTATTACCCCTCAACTATCAGGCTCCTGAACCAGAGGGGATAACTTCACCTCAACTTCATAAACCAAAGGGGATAACTTCACTCACCCCATCATTGAAATGATCCCACAACCTATGGACTCACTTTCAAGGACTCCTCATCTCACGTTCTCAATATTTTTTGCTGATTTATTATAATTATTTTTTCTTTCCCTCACGACCAGGGACAGTGGCCCACTCTGTCTGACCAGCGCTGGGTAACCAAGGCAGGATCAGTACTTGAGAAGGTCAAGTCAAGTCACTTTTTATTGTCATTTCGACCATAACTGCTGGTACAGTAAAAACGAGACAACGTTTTTCAGGCCCATGGTGCTACATGAAACAATACAACTACACTGAACTACGTAAAACAACAGAAGAACTACACTAGACTATAGACCTACCCAGGACTGCATAAAGTACACAGAACAGTCCAGGCATTACAATAAATAATAAACAAGACAATAGGCACAGTAGAGGGCAGTAGGTTGGTGTCAGTCCAGGCTCTGGGTATTGAGGAGTCTGATGGCTTGGGGGAAGAAACTGTTACATAGTCTGGTCGTGAGAGCCCGAATGCTTCGGTGCCTTTTTCCAGATGGCAGGAGGGAGAAGAGTTTGTATGAGGGGTGTGTGGGGTCCTTCATAATGCTGTTTGCTTTGCAGATGCATCGTGTGGTGTAAATGTCTGTAATGGCGGGAAGAGAGACCCCGATGATCTTCTCAGCTGACCTCACTATCCACTGCAGGGTCTTGCGATCCGAGATGGTGCAATTTCCGAACCAGGCAGTGATGCAGCTGCTCAGGATGCTCTCAATACAACCTCAGTAGAATGTGGTGAGGATGAGGGGTGGGAGATGGACTTTTCTCAGCCTTTGCAGAAAGTAGAGACGCTGCTGGCCTTTCTTCGCAGATGGATTGGGTCTCGGAGGTGACTGGTCCCGGAAGTTGGCCCTTTTCTTCCTAATCCGGAATAACAGGCCAACGCAGCACAACGGGCAATGAAGTCCGGGCTCAGCCTCAGAGAGGCCGGTTTTGGGGTCAAAACTGAGCGCGAGCTGTGTCCCCGCACCTCGAGTGCCGGGGCGGGAGTTCCGGAAGGTTCTGCTGCCGCAGCACAGGACCTGCAGGAGACCCCGGGAGGGAGGGCAGGTGAAAAAGTGACATCAGGCGGCTGGGACGAGCGACCTCGCCCCTTCACCGTAGGCGCTCTGGGAAGGCGGTCCTCACGCTACGGCACCCGTTACTGCGTCAGCGTGCCTGCGTGACCTGAGCTGCCGGAGGGCGCGGATCGGGGTGGGGGGGCGGGCGCGGGGAGCGTTGGGAGGGATTTCTGGACCCCCGGTCCCAGAATCGGATGTGCCCCTGTACATCAGCCGAAACGACCAGAGGTTGCGACTGACTCAGGCTCCCTCAGGGCCTCCGAAGGCTGGGGGACCCCTTTGGAAGCTTCCCAGGGGAGGTTGAAGGGGAAACCCCCAGGAACCGGGATGAGGGGCGGCTCGCCAGCTCCGAGCTCACGATTACAGGGGCCTTGCTGTGAGCTCCTGCCACGTGGGCCCATATGTCAGGACTCTGAAGCAGGGACCCAATCGTGGGCCCAGTACTGTGCGCACTGTGATATTTACTGAGGAGCAAATCCGGAGGGGCAAAAAAGTCGGTGTCGATGGAGGGGAGGAGGAGATGGCGGCGCGACACAGCGCAGGCGGCCGCTCCGAAATGATATCGTATTTGTAAGTAGGATGCCGTGCACAATCCTGATTTGATGGAGAAGCACGGAGGAACACCTGGAGAAACTTCTGAAATGCCCGCTTCGCTGCCGCTGCTACTGTGCGATCGAGAGTCTCCGGAGGGGAAGGCCCCAAATCCTCGGCTTTGCCTGTTGCCTGTTGCCGGGGCTGGGGTCGAAGCGCTCGGCAGAGATGGTGCTCGGTGCTCGGTGTTGGAGGGCTGGTCGGAGGTTCGAAGTTTTCGGACGGACTCAGAGTCAGACTGTGATCGGGTGCTTCCAGGTTTGCGGCACTGGAGGTTCACGGCAGGGAGAGTTTTTCTTCCTTCTACCATCCGCGTGAGATGTTGGGACTATCGGGAGACTTTGAGACTTTTTTTTTACTGTGCCCATGGTCTGTTCTTTATCATATTACAGTATGATCGTATTGCTTTGCACTGTTGTAACTATATGTCATAATTATGCGGTTTTTGTCAGTTTTAGTCTTGGTCTGTCTTGTGTTTCTATGATATCATTCTGCAGGAACATTCTATCATTTCTTAATGCATGCATTACTAAATGACAGTAAAAGAGGACTGCGTGTCCTCATAATCTAATCTAATCTAATCAAAGTTCAGGCGGAGATCAAAAATTCCAGAGAAATCCAAAAACCAGAATCAGGAAACAGGCAGAGTGGATATTCAGACGGACAGAGTACTGCCTATCACCTCCCTCATTGTTCCGCCTCCCTCTACTACCCATTGTGTTTTCCCCTATTCCTTCTTCACCTTTCCTGCCTATCCCCTCCCTGCTTCCCATCCCTCACCCCTTTATCTTTCCCCTTACTGGTTTTTCACCTGGAACCTACCAGCCTTCTCCTTCCCACCCTCCCCCCACCTTCAGGCGGTGACTAGTGGGGTACCGCAAGGCTCAGTGCTGGGACCCCAGTTGTTTACAATATATATTAATGACTTGGATGAGGGAATTAAATGCAGCATCTCCAAGTTTGCGGATGACACGAAGCTGGGTGGCAGTGTTAGCTGTGAGGAGGATGCTAAGAGGATGCAGGGTGACTTGGATAGGTTGGGTGAGTGGGCAAATTCATGGCAGATGCAATTTAATGTGGATAAATGTGAAGTTATCCACTTTGGTGGCAAAAATAGGAAAACAGATTATTATCTGAATGGTGGCCGATTAGGAAAAGGGGAGGTGCAACGAGACCTGGGTGTCATTATACACCAGTCATTGAAAGTGGGCATGCAGGTACAGCAGGCGGTGAAAAAGGCGAATGGTATGCTGGCATTTACAGCGAGAGGATTCGAGTACAGGAGCAGGGAGGTTCTACTGCAGTTGTACAAGGCCTTGGTGAGACCACACCCGGAGTATTGTGTGCAGTTTTGGTCCCCTAATCTGAGGAAAGACATCTTTGCCATAGAGGGAGTACAAAGAAGGTTCACCAGATTGATTCCTGGGATGGCAGGACTTTCATATGAAGAAAGACTGGATGAACTGGGCTTGTACTCGTTGGAATTTAGAAGATTGAGGGGGGATCTGATTGAAACGTATAAAATCCTAAAGGGATTGGACAGGCTAGATGCAGGAAGATTGTTCCCGTTGTTGGGGAAGTGCAGAACGAGGGGTCACAGTTTGAGGATAGAGGGGAAGCCTTTTAGGACCAAGATTAGGGAAAATCTTCTTCACACAGAGAGTAGTGAATCTGTGGAATTCTCTGCCACAGGAAACAGTTGAGGCCAGTTCATTGGCTATGTTTAAGAGGGAGTTAGATATGGCCCTTGTGGCTGCGGGGATCCGGGGGTATGGAGGGAAGGCTGGGTCGGGGTTCTGAGTTGGATGATCAGCCATGATCATAATAAATGGTGGTGCAGGCTCGAAGGGCCGAATGGCCTACTCCTGCACCTATTTTCTATGTTTCTATGTTTCTTTATAGGGCCTCCGCCCCTTCCCTCTTCAGTCCTGACGAAGGGTTCCGGCCCGAAACGTCGACCCATCGTTTCCGCGGGTGCTGCCCGACCTGCTGGGTTCCTCCAGCGTGTTGTGAGTGTTGCTTTGACCCCAGCACCTGCAGGGTATTTTGTGTGTACAGATACGAATGCTGGAAAGGCTCAGGAAAAACTCGCTGGCACAATCCGGCAACAGACAGGTAAAAACACAGGAATGAGCAACAGACAGAGAGGCAGATGATAGGTGGAGCACAATGAGACAGAAGTGGCAGCAAAACAGGTAATAATGAGAAACAGGTGAGAGGTGGAGTAGTCAGTAATACAGGGGCCGGAGTAGAGCAGGAGAGGGGACATGGGGCATAAAAACAAACAAGAGCATATGGCAATACAAAACCACAGACTGATGGCGAAGGGGGAAAACACACAAAAAGACAGAGTTCAACTGGAGGTACTGATAGTGCGTCCCACCCCACGCCAGGGCAGGTAGAGCTGGGTGCTGGCGATGGAAGTCCCTGATGAGAGAGGGGGTGCGGGATGTTACAGGTGGGGACCCAGCACCTCTCCTCAGGACCGTAGCCCTCCCAGTCCACGAGGTACTGGAGGCCACGACCTCGGCGCTGAACGTCCAGCAGTCGACGCACCGTGAAGGCCTCTGACCCATCGATGAGCCGTGTGGGGGGGGGTCGGTTTGGGGACAGAACACAGGGGGTGTCTCGTGAAAGGCTTGATGCGGGACACATGGAAGGTGGGATGAATGCGGCGGAGAGTGGAGGGGAGCTCGAGACGGACGGCAGCAGGGCTGATGACTTTAACAATGGGAAAGGGACAGATGAAACGGGGGCGAGGCTGCGGGAATCCACCTTGAGGGGCAGGTCTCGGGTTGAAGGCCGCACACGCTGTCCCTGGCGGTAACGTGGGGCCTTGGAGCGATGGCGGTCAGCTTGATGCTTGATCCTACCAGAGGCACGGAGAAGGGCAGAGTGAGTGAGTCTCCACGTCCGTTGTCAACGGCGGAAGAATGCCTCGGCAGGTGGAACGCCAACCTCCTCCTCCTGGGCAGGAAACAGTGGAGGCTGGTAGCCAAGCCAGCTCTCGAAGGGGGACAGACCAGTGGATGAGGACAGATGAGAGTTTATGGCGTACTCGGCCCAGGGTAGCTGCTGACTCCACACGGAGGGGTTCTGGGAGACCAGGCACCGCAATACTGTCTCTAGCTGTTGGTTGGCCCACTCGGTCTGGCCATTGGTCTGTGGGTGGAATCTTGAAGACAGACTCACAGAGGCAGCCAGAAGATTACAGAATACCCTCCAGAAGTTGGATGTGAATTGAGAGCCCCTGTCTGACACAACATCTACAAGTAAATCATGTAAGTTCAGAGTTGAAGGCGGGAGGAGGAGATAGCAGCGTGCCGTGCACACGTAGCCCTCTGGTAAAAATGATATTGTGTCCGTTAAATCCATTAAATAGGGGCCGTGGGGAATTCTGATTTGATGGAGACGCACATGAAAGCACAGAACATCTGGAGAAATTTCTGAAACACTGGGCAATCGAGAACCTTCCGAGGGAAGGCCCCAAAATCCCCGGCTTTGCCTGCTGCTGGCGACCGAGATTGAGGTCGAATCGCTCGGATGGAGATGGTGCTCGGTGCTCGGTGTCAGAGGGCTGATTGGAGGCTCGAAGTTTTCAGACGATTCAGAGTCGGACTGTGGTCGGGCATGGCAGGGAGAGTTTTCTTCCTTCTCCCGTCTGTGTGAGATGTGGGAATTCCGAGAAACTTCGAACTATTTTACTGTGCCCATGGCCTGTTCTTTATCAAGTTATGGTATTGTTGCACTGTTGTAATTATATGTTATCATTATGTGGTTTTGTTAGTTTTTTAGTCTTGGTCTGTCCTGTGTTTTGTGATATCACACTGGAGGAATATTGTATCATTTCTTAATGCATGCATTACTAAATGACAATAAAAGAGGACTGCCTGTCCTCATAATCTAAAAAAAAATTTAAAAACATGCAGTATTAGTAATTTGGTTGTTTTTTTAGCCGTGGGGCGTTTAGGCAAAGGAATGAAGTGAACAGATTTGGAGAAACATAGAAAAAAAATAGGTGCAGGAGTAGGCCATTCGGCCCTTCGAACCTGCACCGGCATTTATTATGATCATGGCTGATCATCCAACTCAGAACCCTGTACCAGCCTTCCCTCCATACCCCCTGATCCCCGTAGCCACAAGGGCCATATCTAACTCCCTCTTAAATATAGCCAATGAACTAGCCTCAACTGTTTCCTGTGGCAGAGAATTCCACAGATTCACCACTCTCTGTGTGAAGAAGTTTTTCCTAATCTCGGTCCTAAAAGGCTTCCCCTTTATCCTCAAACTGTGACCCCTCGTTCTGGACTTCCCCAACATCGGGAACAATCTTCCTGCATCTAGCCTGTCCAATCCCTTTAGGATCTTATACGTTTCAATCAGATCCCCCCTCAATCTTCTAAATTCCAACGAGTACAAGCCCAGTTCATCCAGTCTTTCTTCATATGAAAGTCCTGCCATCCCAGGAATCAATCTGGTGAACCTTCTTTGTACTCCCTCTATGGCAAGGATGTCTTTCCTCAGAGTAGGGGACCAAAACTGCACACAATACTCCAGGTGTGGTCTCACCAAGGCCTTGTACAACTGCAGTAGTACCTCCCTGCTCCTGTACTCGAATCCTCTCGCTATAAACGATCAACTACTGTGAGAATGGTGGTGTTACCATCTGATGGGGGAAAACCAGTGACAAAATCCAGGGCAATGTGGGACCAGGGCCTCTTAGGGATAGACAGGAGTTGTAACAGACCAGCAGGTGGCCAGTTAGAGTTCTTGCTTTGAGCACAGACCAAGCAGGCTGAGATGAAGTTGCCGATGTCATCTCCCATGGAGGGCCACCAGAACCGCCGACTGATTACGGCCTGAGGACACTTGGTTCCAGGGTGACAGGATAACCAGGAAGAACGACCGCACAGCAATACCTGTGAGCAGACAGAGCTGGGAACATAAACACGGTTAGTGGGGCATTGACTAGGGGCTGCCTCGCTCCAATGAGCAGCTTACACCATGGCTTCAATGTCCCACTGTACTGCCCCCACGAGACAATGAGCAGGGAGGATGACGACATCGGGTACCTCAGGTTTTCCATTCTTGGAACCGGGGCGGAAGGGCAGAATAAAATTGAATCTTGAGAAAAAACAGGGATGAACAAAATTGAAGGGAGTTGAGACGCTTGGCCGTACAGATATATTCCAGATCCTTGTGATCAGTCCAGGTCGAGAATGGCACCTTTGCTCCCTCCAGCCAATGCCTCCACTCCTCCAGAGCTAGCTTCACAGCCAGCAGCTCCCGGTTTCCGACATCGTAATTCCGCTCCGTGGGAGTGGGGCGGTGAGAGAAGAAGGCTCAGGGGTGTATCTTCTCATCCTTGGCCGAGCACTGAGAGAGAACAGCTCCTACGCCAATGTCAGATGCATCTGCCTCCACAATGAACTGCCGGTCGGTGTCGGGTTGAATCAGGATGGGGGCAGAGGTGAGACATTCCTTCAGGTCAGAGAATGCTTTTTCCGCAGCAGGGGTCCGGGGAATCTGACAGCCGATGAGGGAAGGGCAGTGAGTGGTGCAGACAGTGTACTGTAATTTCTGATGAAGCAGTGACAGAAGATAGCAAAGCCCAAGAAGTGTTGAAACTCCCGAAGGGTCGAAGGTTGGGGCCATTCGACCAACCCCTTGACCTTCTGTTGCTCAATCTGAATGGAAACGCCTGAAATTACATACCCCAGGGAGGAGACGGTATTGCGATGAAACTCACACTTCTCAGCCTTCACAAAGAGCCAGTTCTACCAGAAGGCGCTGGAGAACCCTGCGGACGTGACCTGTGTGTTCAGCAAAAGACTTAGAAAAAAAAATCAAAACGTCGTCGAGATACACAAAAACAAATTGGTTCAGCATGTCCCTGAGAATGTCATTTACCAGGGCTTGGAAGGTGGTGGGGGCATTGGTGAGACCGTATGGCAGGACCAGATACTCGTAATGGCCTGAGGTGGTGTTGAAGGTAGTCTTCCACTTGTCCCCTTCGCGGATGCGGACAAGATGGCCGCCGTTACAGAGATCAAGCTCGGTGAAAACTGAGTCTCCTTGCAGTAGTCCAAATGCAGAGGTCATGAGCGGAAGAGGGTAACGGTTCTTAACGCTGTCTTCATTCAGTCCCCAGCAATCAATGCATGGACGCAAGGAGCCGTCCTTTTCAACAAAGGAAAAACGACACCAGCAGGGGAAGAAGATGACCGGATGATACCTGCAGCCTGAATGTACTTACTCATGTCTTCACTTTCAGGTACTGACAGGGCGTACAGGCGGCCCCTTGGGGGAGATGTGCCAGGCAAGAGGTCAATGGCGCAGTCATATGTACGGTGAGGCAGCAGGGAAGTGGCCCGGGACTTGCTGAACACAGCCTTGAGGTCCGTGTATTCAGGAAGGATGGCACTAAGGTCCGGAAATTCCTCAGGGAGGATCTGGGCTTGGAGACAAGGGGATCTGAGCATGGCGGAGGCAGTGGGAGTGACAGAATGGGCTCCAGCCTACAATTTTGCGACTGAGTCGGTCAATGTGGGGGGTTGTGTTTAACTAGCCAGGGATGGCCCAGGACAATGGCAGCTTGAGGAGAGTCAATAACATAAAGGGTTAACTGTTCATGATTGTTGCCGGATAAACTGAGACTCGCCAGGGCCGTGACATGGGTGATGTTAGCCAGTCTCTGACCGTTCAAGGTGTTGGCCATCAATGGTGACTGGAGAGCAGACGTGGGTAACCCCCATTGGGCAGCCAAGCCAGGATCGATAAAACACCCCTCTGCACCAGAATTGATCAAGACAGAGAGTGCTCGTGGTTGGACGCCCCACTCCGGAGAAGCAGCAGTATGATTATGATTATGATTATGAGGACACGCAGTCCCCTTTTATTGTCATTTAGTAATGCATGCATTAAGAAATGATAAAAATGTTTTTACAGAATGATATCCCGAAAACACATGACAAACCGACTTAAAAACTAACAAAAACCACATAATTATAACATATAGTTACAACAGTGCAAAGCAATACCGTAATTTGATAAGAACAGACCACGGGCACGGTAAAGGTCTCAAAGTCTCTTGAAAGTCCCATCATCTCACGCAGACGGTGAACATCCAGCGCCACAAACTTGCCGATGCAGCATCCCGGAAGCACCCGACCACAGTCCGACTCTGAGTCCGTCCGAAAACTCCGAGCCTCCGACCAGCCCTCCGACATCGAGCACCGAGCACCATCTCTGCCGAGCGCTTCGACCCCGGCCCCGGCAACAGGCAATAGGCATAGCCGAGGATTTGGGGCCTTCCCCTCCGGAGATTCTCGATCGCACAGTAGCAGCAGCAGCGAAGCAGGCACTTCAGAAGTTACTCCAGATGTTCCTCCGTGCTTCTTCACGTCTGTCTCCATCAAATCAGGATTGATGCACGGCCCCCTAGTTGACACATATCGATATCAATTCGGAACGGCCGCGTGCGCTGCGTCGCGCCGCCATCTTCTCCTCCCTCCGGTATGAGGGTGAGTGGCGTCGAGGAGGGCCAGACAGGGGTCACACTCACCAGTACTCCTCGTCCTACTGGTGAGCACTTGGCTTTTGCTGGGCAGGTGGAGATGAGGTGGTCTGGTTGGCCACAGTACAGACAGGAACGGGTGCTGATTGTCCCTTGTCTTTCAGTCAGCGTCAGGCGGGTACGGTCAACATGCATAGCCTCGGGCTCTGGAACGGGAATTGCAGATGGGGGGCAAACGGCAGGGCAATGTAGACTGACGAGGAGCTTGGAAACCACCCAGTGCCCCCAGGGACCCCTCCCTCTGCGGCGCTGCTGAAGGCGAACGTCAATACAGATGGCCAAATCCACCAGGGCTTCAAAGGTGGCAGGAAGGTCCTGGGTGACCAGCTCATCTTCGATGTCTTCGGAGAGGCCGTTCAGGAAGGTGTCGCACTGTGCCTCCGAGTTCCAGCCGCTGGAGGTGGCTAGAGTCCGGAACTCTATGGTGTGATCTGACACAGATCTGACGTGTGAAGCATTTCACGGGCAGCCTCTCTCCCGTGTTTGGAGCGATCGAACACTTTTCTCAGCTCCTCAGAGGATAGCTGAAAACTACTGCGGAAAGGGGAGCCTGCCTCCCAGACAGCTGTTCCCCATTCTCTCGCCCGACCGGACAGTTGGGTGATGACGTGGGCTACCTTGGCTCGATCAGGCGGAAATGTTGTCGGTTGTAATTGAAAAATGAGGGTGCACTGGGAAAGAAAAGAGCGGCAGGTACTGGGCTCAGCCGAGTACTTCTCTGGAGGAGGCAGACGGGGCTCTTGGTCAGGAGGAGTGAGCGAGGACGCGGAGGGCGGGGTGGAAGATGCAGTCGCTGAATATCGATGGGCGCTCTGGGACAGCTGGAGTGACTGAGTCTGGGCCACAAGATCGGCTACATTGGCAGAAAGCAACTCCACATCCCTGAACACGGAGCCCAGCTGGTCCTGGTGTCTCCCCAGCACCACTCCCTGTTGTTCCAGGGCAGCTGTCAGACGACCGGGGTCTGCTGGATCCGTTCTGGCCAGATTGTACTGTCAGGGAGCTGGAGCAGGGATCCAATCGCAGACCCAGTACTGTGCACACAGCGATATTAATTGAGTCACAAATCCCCAGGTGCAAACAAAGTCAGCAGAAATCAAAGTTCAGGCAGAAATCAAAAGTTCCAGAGAAATCCAGAAACCAGAATGCGGAGACAGGCAGAGTCGATATTCAGATGGACAGAGTTCAGAGACGAATGCTGGAAAGAATCACTCGCACAATCTAGCAACAAACAGGTGAACACACAGGACTGAAAACCACTGAGCAACAAACAGAGAGGCAGACAATAGGCGGCAGATGACTGTCTAAATGTGCAGTGTGCAATTTGTAACAAATAGTATGTACAACAGGACAGTCGGTATAACATAGAAATACAGTTGTATCAGCGTGAGTTAATCAGTCTGACGGCCTGGTGGAAGAAGCTGTCCCGGAGCCTGTTGGTCCTGGCTTTTATGCTGCGGTACCGTTTCCCGGATGGTAGCAGCTGGAACAGTTTGTGGTTGGGGTGACTCGGGTCCCCAATGATCCTTCAGGCCCTTTTTACACACCTGTCTCTGTAAATGTCCTGAACAGTGGGAAGTTCACATCTACAGACGCGCTGGGCTGTCCGCACCACTCTCTGCAGAGTCCTGCGATTGAGGGAGGTACAGTTCCCGTACCAGGCAGTGATGCAGCCAGTCAGAATGCTCTCAATGGTGCCCCTGTAGAAAGTTCTTAGCATTTGGGGGGCCCCATAGCAAACTTTCTCAACCGACTGAGGTGAAAGAGACGCTGTTGTGCCTTTTTCACCACACAGCCAGTATGTACAGACCACGTGAGGTCGTCGGTGATGTGGATGCCGAGGAACTTAAAGCTGTTCACCCTCTCAACCCCAGATCCATTGATGTCGATAGGGGAAGTTAGGCCGAATGGTCTAATTCTACTCCTGTGTCCGATGGTCATGTGTTCTTGTCCGTTCTAGCTCCAAAGTGATCCCATTCCCACACCTATTTCCCTGTATCTTATTCTCCTGTCAACCACAAACAGGAGGAACAGTGTATAGCGGATGGAAAGGAAGTAGAAACAGTGATGGATTTTGTCTTCCTCGGTTCAAAGATTTCTACAGATGGCAACTGCAGCCACAAAATTAAATGGCGCCTGCTTCCGGGGAGGACAGCAATGGCAAACTTAGATAAAACACTGAAGAGCAGAGACATAACATTGTCTATGAAGATCCGTACAGTCAAGTCCATGGTATGCCCAGTTGTGACGTATGGCTGTGCGAGCCGGACTATTAGTAAGGCTGAGTATAAAATAATCGATGCCTTTGACCTTGGAGGTTGGAGCAAAGTGTTAAGAGTTCGTTGGACAGCACAAAGATCCAACAAGTCGATACTTGAAGACAATACAGCCAGACCATTCATTAGCGGGCTTGATTGTGAGACAGGAGCTCAGATATTTTGGCCACATCATGAGGAGGCAGGATTCCTTGGAGAAGGCGCCCATGTCAGGGAAAACAGAAGATAAAACAAGGAGAGGCCGACAGATTAGATTAGATGATGAGGACACTCAGTCCTCGTTTATTGTCATTTAGAAATGCATGCATTAAAAAATGATACAACGTTCGTCCAGAATGATATCACAAGAAAACACAGGACAAACCAAGACTAAAACTGACAAAATCACATAATTATAACATATAGTTACAACAGTGCAAAGAAATACTGTAATTTGATAAAGAGCAGACCATGGGCACGGTAAAAAAAAGTCTCAAAGTCTCGATATCCCCATCATCTCACGCAGACGGTTGAAGGGAGAAACTCTCCCTGCCATGAGCTTCCAGCGTCGCAAACTTGCCGATGCAGCATCCTGGAAGCACCCAACCACAGCCGACCCTGAGTCCGTCCGAAAACTTCGAGCCTCCGACCAGCCCTCCAACATCGAGCACCGAGCACCATCTCTGCCGAGCGCTTCGACCCCGCCCCGACAACCGAGGAACAAGCAAAGTCCAGGACTCAGGGCCTTCCCCTCCGGAGATTCTGGACCACACAGAGGCAACGATGGACAGGTAATATCACCCAGACAATGCATATGACCTCGAGGGATCTGAGAGAGGCAGTGTCCAACAAGAAGGCTTGGTGTGCAGGGGTCCATGAGGTGATGAAGAGTCAGACTTGACTTCACAACCGAATGGCAACAGATTAACCCACCACATCACACAGCTCTCAGCTGTGCGAGGGGACCTCAGATCAGCCGGAGAAATCCCGGGAATTCACATATCCCGGCGAGGAATCCTCATGCAGGATTCCCTCGAGGTTCATTTGCCGGTCGAGTCGGAGGCGAGGAAGGGAAAGGCGGTGTCCGCCTTCGTTTCAAGAGCACCAGAACATAAGAGCAAGGAATGCGATGCTGAGGCTTTGTAAGGCACTGGTCAGACCCCGCGCTCGGAGTATTGTCAGCAGATTTGTGCCCCTGATCTGAGAAAAGATGTGCAGACATCGGAGGGGGACAAGAAGAGGTTCGCGAGAATCATTCCAGGGATGAAAGGGTTAACGTATGAGAAACATTTGATGGCCCTAGAGTTTAGAAGAATCGGGGGGGGGGTATATTATAAAAACTTATCGAATATTGAAAGACCTGGATAGAGTGGATATGGAGAGGATGTTTCCGATAGTGAGGGAGTCTAGGACCAGAGGGCACAGATAGAGTGGGTGTGGAGAGAATGTTTCCTATAGTTGGGGAGTCTAGGACCAGAGGGCACAGATAGAGTGGGTGTGGAGAGGACGTTTCCTATAGTTGGGGAGTCTAGGACCAGAGGGCACAGATAGAGTGGGTGTGGAGAGGACGTTTCCTATAGTTGGGGAGTCTAGGACCAATGTCTTATCCAACTTCAATGTATTGTCCCATCTGCTGTACTCAATACTTTGATTAATGAAGGCCAATGTGCTACATCGGATCCTGGGTGACAATTATTTTGTTCTCCCTTACACTTGAGTACAGGAAATGATAATATACAATCTTGAATTGGTAACGGAAGCAACAGCATTCTCCCACATTGTACGTGTGTCTGTATGGAATAATCTGCCTGGATATTGAATTGAATTGACTTTATTACATACACGAGGAGTAAAGATCTTTACGTTACGTATCCATCTGAAAGTGGAATCACAGTAATTTATAATAAGTTATAATAAATAGAACAGTCAATATAACATAGATATACAGTTGTGTCACTGTGAGTTAATCAGTCTGAGGCCTGGTGGAAGAAGCTGTCCCGGAGCCTGTTGGTCCTGGCTTTTATGCTGCGGTACCGTTTCCCGGATGGTAGCAGCTGGAACAGTTTGTGGTTGGGGTGACTCGGGTCCCCAGTGATCCTTCGGGCCCCTTTTTACACACCTGTCTCTGTAAATGTCCTGCATCGTGGTAAGAAGTCAGAGCTTAGTCACGATGGCGCTAAACAGCAACTCCTTTGCTTCCATTGTTGGAAACAGCTCTATTTCCATCTTCA